>NC_056726.1:1591332287-1591334787 GCF_019279795.1 Protopterus annectens
GTATTAATCAGATGGTGTGGATGCTGGCAGGATGCTGCTTACAGCTAGGCACACACCTGCATGGGACACCTGCACTACATGCTGCATTCTTTCGCTATTGCCATACACAGGTGGGGGTCATATTGTACCCATTCTCAACAGCAGGGATAAGACAGGAGAGGTACCTGTGGGTGGTGTTTGGGTGAGCTGGGTGCATGTGTGCTATGGACACTACTTGCATCTGACTCACATATATGCATGGGGCATTCCAGTTATGCTGTCTTGTGCAGAGACATCAGCCATTTCCCAATACATCAGTCCTATCACCTTTGTGATCTGCAAGTGTTCGGCCAGACAACATCGGTATTCCCTACTACAAGCCCAGATAATGTGATGCATACCTGTATGTACAATTCCAAGGGTGTGTCCATTTCATAGTTACACATTATATACTGTATGTCTGGGGTACTTTTCCCTGTGTACTGCTTGTATATCTAGCCCAACAGTCATGACATGTCCATCTTTCAGATGGTGACACATATTACTGCCATACATTTACAATGGCTTACAGCTAGCATGTGTTATACTGGGGAGCACTGTCTTTGGCACTGCAGTTGTGGGGACTTGGCCCTGTCATCAGCAGTAGTGGGCAATGGCCACCAGGTCAAACCTCAACATGCATACATACTGACCACTCTCACACAATATGAAACACACACCAACCTAACACACGCATATCTGCATATTATACAAATGCTACAATCTATCCTGCTACCTTGACCACCTCAGGTCATCTGTGCTCCACTGGTATTATACCTACACATACATGTTACATTCATGTCTACATCAGATTAGAGGGGGGCACACCTGACTGTTACTACATTTCTACATAGGATTGGGGGGCACACCTGACTGTTACGACATGTCTACATCAGATTGGAGGGGGCACACCAGACTGTTACTACATTTCTAAATAGGAATGGGGGGCACACCTGACTGTTACTACAATTCTACTTAGGATTTGGGGTGGCACACCTGACTGTTTCTACATTTCTGCATAGGATTAGGGGGCACATCTGACTGTTAACTACATTTCTACTTAGGATTGGGGGGGCACACCTGACTGTTTCTACATTTCTACATAGGATTGGGGAGTGGGCACACCTGACTGTTACTACATTTCTACTAAGGATTGGGGGGGCCCACCTGACTGTTACAATGTGTCTACATCAGCTTGGGGGGGACACACCAGAGGGTTACTACATTTTTACACAGGATTGGGGGGTGGGGAGCACCTGTCTGTTTCTACATTTCCACTTAGGATTGAGGAGCACACCTGACAGGTTCTACATTTCTAAACAGGATTGGGGGACACACCTGACTGTTTCTACATTTCTACATAGGATTGGGGGGGCACACCTGACACGTGTACACATTTGCTATGACGGTACTAGTATGTCAGGTACTTCATTTCATTCTGTATTCTAACCTATCATGCTGACTAAAGGCATATCAGTGTACTACAGGTCTTCAGTTTGATTGACCTACACATCAGTTTCTGACTTCCTACCCTTCAGAAGTAACACCTCACTGCCTGACCGGATATAGTCTGTCTGTGTAGGCATGGGGGGGGGGGTTACCCATAGGCATCATTCAGAGGCCTTAGCACAGCCTTTGTTTGTGTTTGTCTACACCTGTCCTGCTGGCTGAGACTGTTGTTGGGTATGTGAACCTCCCTGACTGGCATGTGTGTATCATTTGGACACACATGTGGCCCAACACATTTCTTGCAGTGGGTTTTGTCACCATGTGTAGTACTGGCTACTATGGTGACACAAGTATTTGTTACAGATCTCATGCTGCCACTATAGGTGTCTACTATTTGCTGGTATCCCATTCAGCCACCCGATTTCCTTGCATGCTCACATCCATACCATAGATACAAGTAACAACACATACTACTCCATTCAGCAATTGGTAAGGAGAGTGACTTACCTTGTGGGTGTGCCAGTACTGAGGATGGTGCTGGAGGGCTGCCTACGTTGGATGTACATAGTCCACTCCCTATACATGGTTGAGCACAGGTAGTGTTATGTTTGGCATCCCTTTTACTGTATGTGTGAGTCAGAGAAAGGTGTCATTCCCTGGGTCACCTACTGTGTCAGTGTGTGTGCTATGCGTTGCCTCTTTGCCAAGGCCAGGGTATACTGGGCACACCTCCATCTGCCTACTGGGGCAGGCTCAGGTTGTTCCTCCTCTGAGTCACTCTGTGCCTGTGCAGGCCTTGGCATTAGTTGGGGGCTGTGTGGCCTTGCCCTGTGCTGTTCCTACTGCAGCTGTTTCCGCAGGATCATATTGTGTAGCATGGCATATAAGATGACAATTTGAATACATATAGCTGGTGAGTACTACAAGGCTCCACCGTATGTGTCCAGGCACCGGAACCATGACTTGAGCATCCCAAACACATGCTCTATTATAATTCTGGTCTGTGCGTGTGCCTCATTATGGAGTTCTTGTT
>NC_056726.1:1591339787-1591379787 GCF_019279795.1 Protopterus annectens
CTGCAATTTGCAGCATGTTACAGGCCACCCTCTCAAACTCAGGAACCTCACATGGCCTTCCTGAAAACAATGGAGGGGATAAATGTATCTCCAAACACCATCATACTAGGTGACTTCAACTACCCTAATATAGACTGGGAACACTACTCAAGCCCAAACACTCTAGCCCAAAGGTTCCTGGAGTTCATAAACTCAAATGCCATGGAACAACTAGTCACCATCCCCACAAGAGGAGAAAACATACTTGATCTCATCATCACGAACATGGGATCACAATGTTCAACACCGGAAGTATACCCCTCACTGGTGAGATCAGATCATAAACTAATCTCGCTGGAGGTCCTCATCCCGCCCCACCTGAAATAAAAAGACCACAGTGAAAAACTTCTCAAAAGCCGACTTCACACTTCTAAAAACTAGTGTGGTCTCCTTTAAGGCCCCTGAGCCAGTGGTAAACATTACTCAAACCGCTGAATCACTTACAAATGCCTTCTACCAGCACCTACAGGACTGCATGGATCAGGCAATCCCAAACAAAACTAAGACTCTTTGTACCAAAGGCAAGCGTCCAGTCTGGTGGACCCCAGCCATAAACAAGCTCTACAACAAAAGGAGGAAGCTACTACAAGATAGAGCAAAATCCTTGAAAGGTAAGACACCTTTGATCATTATAAGTAAAAAACTAAGAGCTCTCATAAAATCATCCAAGGCAAATTTTGAGAGAAAAATCGACAAGGACTCAAAAGACAATCATAAGGCCTTCTTTAGCTATGTTAGAAACCTAGGAGGAAACTCCCAGATATGCTCAGAATTAGTTCAAAATGATGTGAAGATTACTGAACCTACACACATTGCCAACATACTGGCTGACAGGTTCAGTGCAAACTCCCCCCCCCCCAAAAGGAGAGATATTTATACCAGAGGATTGTAGCCCCCCAAACATCTCCAACGCCCAGGTGAGAACTGCTCTCTCCAAAGCAAAAAATACAGCATCCATGGGACCGGATGGTGTCCCCGGCTGTGTGCTCCATGAACTCAATGAGGAATTAAACCTGCAGTTAGGACAGCTGTTTAATCTTAGCCTCACCTCAGGATACGTATCCAAGGAGTGGCGCACGGCGACTGTGGTCCCACTTCACAAGGGCGGTGCCTCCACCGACCCTGGAAATTACCGTCCCATTAGCTTGACAAGCCTTATCTGCAAAGCCATGTAGAGGATCATAATGGAACTCATAAATAAAGACATAGGGAACTTGCAGACTTTGGATCCAACCCAGTTTGGCTTTGTCAAAGGCAGATCATGCCTTTTAAACTTGGTTGACTTTTTCGAGACAGTCACCAAGGCCATTGATGAGGGAAAGGCAGTCCATACAGCCTACCTTGACCTGGCAAAGGCCTTCGACACAATACCCCACTCAGGTATCATCGAAAAACTCATCAGCTTGAATGTAAACCCATACATCACAAGATGGGTTGCAAACTGGCTAAGTGACAGAACCCACAGGGTCAGAGTTGCTGGAGCCATGTCAGACTCAAAGCCTGTCACAAGTGGTGTCCCACAGGGCTCGGTCCTGGGTCCACTCTTGTTCGGCATCTACTTTTCTGAAGTACAAGCAAACACAGGAGGGTTATGGCTGACAAAGTTTGCAGATGACTGCAAACTGGGCGCCATAGTAGAAAACACATCTGACACAGATATCCTTCAGAAGGGCCTCACAGAAACGGATAACTGGTGCCAGATCCATGGCCTAAAGTTAAATGCCAAGAAATGCATAGTCATACCCTTCGGGAAAAACAAGGTTACCCCTAGCTACCATATAGGTGGCAATCCACTGAGCACAGAAGAAGTCATCAGGGATCTGGGGACCCAGGTTGACAGTAGCCTTCGCTTGACACTCATGTTGCTAAAGTAGTTAGGAAAACCTTCTACATTGCCCACGTGATCATGAAGGGATTCACATCTAGATCAAGGGAGGTCATCGTCCCCCTGTACTCATCACTCATTAGACCTATGATTGAGTACAATGCCCCATTCGGAATGTATCTGACCCGACACCTGCAGCAGCTGGAAAGGCCCCAAAAGTTCCTCACCGAAAGGATAAAGGGTCTCAAAATATGTCTTATGCTGCCCGACTGAAAGAACTCCAGCTCTATTCAGTCTCATACCGCTTGCTCAGAGGTGACCTGTGCCTGACATATAAGGCCATGCCAAACCCTGATTTGATGAATATGCTTCACCTCAAAAAATCTAGATCCCTCAGAACCACAAGGGCGGAGACTTAAACCTTGACATGGTTATTAATAGAACGTGCTGGAGGGACAGATTCATCACCCAGAGACTCCCTATGCTGTGGAACAAAATCCCGGTACATGTGAGGCAGAGCACCTCGCTGGCCTTGTTCAAGAGGAATCTTGACCAATGGATGGGGGATCGCAGATATACCCCAGGGATTACTTCAGTGTCACTGCTTGACAGAGGCACAGCAAAATAATAGGCATAGTTTTATTCAAACTAAAGGGGTGGCGAAAGCCAAATAACTATGGGCTAGGCTTATAAATGCCCTTGGGCAGGTAGCCTAGTATGAACCTATGAACCTATGAACCTATAATCATTGGCACGACTGCTTCAGCAAAGACTAAAAAAAAAGAGTAAAATGTCAGTTGGGATTCAGAAGTCATATAGCTGGAACACTTGTATGTCCTTTAGGATTAATCTGCATATTTCCCCATGTGCTTCCTTCAAAGGATCATAGGTATTACTTAGAAAAAATATTACTTTGTCAGGGTCTTTTTGGTATTTTTACCTTTACCTGACATTTTGTTCCTTTTTTGGGAAATTATGCAGTCACCCTATTGCCATAAATTTAAAACCTTTTTTTTAATTCTGAGTGCTTTCAGAAAATGTCCAAACTGTCCACTTATACTGTATTGACAAGCTCATAAAAAGGGTGAAGTGTGTCATATTTACAGCTAGTGCATTTTAACTTTATTGGCTTAAATGCCTCAATAAAGATTAAAAAAAGTCAGTGGCAGCAAAGCCATGTAACTACACTGTATATCCTATGATGTTCTTCTGAATAGGAAAGCAAAGATAAGAATAACGTATGTTTGTTGACAGCCTGCTTATGGCCAGTGCTTCTCCCCACTATCCATCCTGTGCAACTCAAAATACCACACTACCCTCTAATACACAATGGTATTTTTCATTTGTTATTGTGCATGCGATATTTCCCCCTTTTACATCACATGGGATCAAAGGACACTTACTCCATCTTACTGTAAGATCAGATTGATCAGTCATATCAATTGTCATTTCCTCTCTTTGTAGAGTGATGGCTTGCTCTATGTTAATTATTTAATTAATTAGACTAGAGAGAGATCATTGGGATCCTGTGTTTGACATGCAAAGCTTAATGCTGATATCTCAACTAGGCTGGGATGAGAATATCAAAATAAGATGCCTTGTCATGCATGACTCTGATGATAGGGTAAGAGATAGCAAGGGTGATGAAGATGATGACAACTTTGTTATGGATTTTTAGAATGACATTATATCTGTCCAATTGTTGTAAGGTTTGGTGCCAGTTACTCATGATTTATTAAAAATGTTCCTGGTTCTCACTTCTCACCATTAAGTTAAGAGAGGGAGAGAGTGAGAGAGAGAGAGAGAGCGAGAGAGAGAGATGGGGGGGGGGGGGGGGTACTTGGTTTTAGTTCTTTGAGTGAGATGGGGGGATACTTGATTTTAGTTCTTTGAGTGATTTTCACTCCTCAGCCTCACTATGCTTTTTAGAGGATGAAATAGGAAGTAGAGTTGGCAAAGGTGATTGAGTTTAAATACTTGCGATCCACAGTTCAGAGTAATGGTGAATGTGGAAGAGAGGTGAAGAAGAGAGGACAGACAGGGTGGAGTGAGTGAAGTAGGGTGTCAGGGGTGATTTGTGATAGACGGGTAGGTACCAGTAAGAGTGAAAGGGAAGGTCTACAAGAGGGTAGTGAGACCAGCTATGTTATATGGGTTGGAGATGGTGGCACTGATGAAAAGACAGGAGTCAGAGCTGAAGTTGGCTGAGTTAAAGATGTTAAGATTTGCATGTGATGAGAATGGACAGTATTAGGAATGAGTATATTAGAGGGTCAGCTCAGGTTGGACGGTTTGGAGACAAAGCCAGACAGGCAAGATTGCATTGGCTTGGACATGTGGTGAAGAGTAATGCTGGTTATATTGGGAGAAGGATGCTAAGGATGGAACTGCCAGATAAGAGGAAAAGAGGAAGGCCTAAGATAAGGTTTATGGATGTGGTGAGAGAGGGCATGCAGGTGGTTGATGTGACAGAGCGAGATGCAGAGGACAGGAAGAAATAGAAACAGATGATCCACTGTGGCAATCCCTAATGAGAGCAGCCAAATGAAGAGAAGAAGAAGAAGAAGAAGAAGAAACATGGATAATTACTGGCTATAAACTTATGCAACTATATGAATAATAATAATAATAATAATAATAATAATAATAATAATAATAATAATAACAATAATAGTCTAATATCTTTCACATTATCCACACCTGTTTTGTTCCACCCGGTTTAGACTTGACTTCCCACAATATCTCATGCTTCCAGTAATAACAATTTTTCATCAAACTACTAAAGGTTTTGGCAAATAAACTTTGATCAACACACATTGTTATTTGGGGAGGAATGAGTTTAAAAGAAGGCAGGACTTAAATGAGCTATGTAATGTTTACCTGATAATGATTGGGTAGATAATAAGTGATGTAAAATGTTTGCAAATGGGAGTGTGTCAGTATAGTTTGTGGTGTAAAATGCTTGCAACTAGGATGGTGTTGATGTTGTTTGTTTTCATTTATATAAATGTATGCTTGCCTATGTCATAAGTGATGGTTTAATAAAGATGTTTCTTGTTTAAAAAAAGGGTCAGGAATTGAATAATTTATGTGATGTTGCTTAGGTTATATGATATATAGCAGTATATGTGAAGTACAATGTTTGTAAGCATGTACTTGTTGATACAGGTTGATTAGTCAGGCCCCAGTGGCCTCATGAGTAAGGCATTGGCCTCCCTAAGTGAGTGATTGTGGGTTCAAGTCCAATCTAGTGTGATTGCACTATTTTTATATAAATGTAAATGTTCCTATGTCAAAGTGATAATTCAATAAAGGTGTTAAAAAACACACACCCATATGCTATATTACTCCCACTTAACCAAAGTTCTACAGGTAACATTTCAGTATTCACAAATCAAGAAATCAGACCACTGCTCACAGACCAGGATGATAGATGATAGATAAATCCTTTATTACAGACTTAGCGCTTTCACCATAACATATGGCATCTTCAGAGTAAAAAACTAAAAAATCACAACCTTCTTATAGGACACAACACAAATTGATCAATTAAATAATTAATTAATTGATGAATTAATAAAATGAAATGAAACTAAACTAAAAAAGTGCAAACACACCCTTGCCAATGAGCCCACACAATAAACATTCATATACATATATTACTGTTTGACATACAAAATCCATAACACAAAACACAGAAACCTACTTATAACCTTGTTGAATATGAATATAAATATATAAAACAAAATTATGATTTAATATGAAATACTAAGATTAAAAAACTTTTAATCCAATCAATCAAATCTGGTAGGATTTTTGCTTAAGCACAGGCTTCAGAGAAATATAATCATTTAAACCAGGCTCCTTCATTGCATTCAACCTCAGTTGCCACTCTACCTCCAAGACAGCCACCCTATTATTAACATCACCCCCTTGATCAATATATACACGATCAATCACAAAAAATACAAACGTTTTAAACTGAAAACACTTAAGGCTGTGCAAAAACAAAGCATTGTGGACATCTCTATTTTTAATTGCTCTTACATGCTCCATGACCCTATCTCTTAATCTACGAGTGGTCATCCCCACATAAAATGCATCACATGTACTGCAGGAAGCCAAATAGGCTAAGTTCTTACTATTACAACCACATGCTCCAGGGCAGGCTAAGGTGCGTGGAAACCCTGCCACGCATATGTAAGCCCCCTCAGCAATAAATCTGCAGCATCTGCACGCTCCACACTTTCCCATCCACGACCTTTTACACCTATTTACCCCTTCCAAAACACTCTTTAAATTGTCACCTTTACTGAAGACAATCATCGGCGTCCTCCCAACAATCCCTTTGATCTCACGACTCAGACAATAGTCCCAAGCATGTCTAACTGCCGCACACATTTCAATAGCCTTCTCACTGTATTTTAACACAAAAAACGGACCATTCTTACCATTGTCCACATCACTTTTGCACACGCTTTCCATTTCACTAGACAGAACACTTTCAGGAGCAATCTTTTTCAAAATAGGCATATATATAGTCCGTCTTTTTTTATAGACTTCTTTTTTGACCCTCAACAAAAGATTTAAGGGGTAACCCCTATCAAGCAATAAACCTATTAAATTGTAAATCTCCTGCCTAAAACTAACATCCTCACTCACTAACCTCGAAATTCTCACCATCTGGCCTTTTTCCACCCCCTTTCTCTGATGAAAGGGGTGACAACTAGAAAAGTGAAGCATTGAGTTAGAATAGTTCTCCTTTCTAAATATAGTACTAGACAATCTCCCATCTATCTTGGCAATCTTGATATCCAAGAAGTTGATGCTATCACTATTCAACTGGTGAGTGAACCTCAAAAATTCTGTAGAACTATTTAAATAGTTCACAAACTCCATGGCCTCCATCTCATTTCCATTCCATAAAATTAATAAATCGTCCAAAAATCTATTGTAAAGGACAATTTTAGAATTAAATCTAGAAGGGAATACAAACTGCCTCTCCCATGCCAGTAAAACAAGATTGGCAAAAGCAGGGGCACATTTTGCCCCCATTGCTACACCCGAGGTTTGTCGAAACACCTCACCTTCAAACTTCATAAAATTGTTCTTTAAAACAATCTCCATGATATCATGGAGAAAGTTCAACCTACCCCTATCAATTTTATTGCTTGCATTGAGGCTATCATGAAACATTTCCAACCCCTCAAAATGCGGAATAACAGAAAAAAGATTGACCACATCTACTGTAAGAAAACTGTAAGAGTCAGAACATGCTTTTACATCCCTTAACCTCTCAAGACAGGGCCATGAATCTCTCAACACATAGGAAACCTCATTGAGGGCTGATTTCGACAAAACATTCACAAACGCAGCAAGGGGTTCAGTTTTTGAACCCCTCGCAGAAACAATAGGTCTAAAGCAAAGATTATCCACACCTTTGTGCACCTTTGGAATGCCAAACATGCACGGCATGACTGGATACTTGACTATCAAAAAATCAAATTCTGTTTCACTAATAGCACCCTGGAATAATGAATCCAATAAAAACAAATCTATTTTTTGGTATGCCTTATTCACTTCATTGGTGGATACCCTATTGTAGGTGGCCTGGTCCTCCAAAAGCCCCATCATTGATGCAATATAAACAATCTTAGCCATGAGGACCATACCGCCACCCTTATCGGGCTTTATACACCTAATATTCTCACTTGCTCTCAATTCCCTTAGGGACAACCTCTCTTCACCACTCAGATTGTCTTCAAGAATATACCTCTGAGAACAAATCCTCCTGAATTCAAGCTCCAAAAGTTTCTCAAAAACTGAGAATTCAGGGTTAGATGGAGGAATAAAAGTACTCTTCCTTTTTAAAGGCACCACTGATGAATTGATGAAACCACAGTCTTGCCCTTCCTTTCCTTGAAAAAACACCTGCAAATTTAATTTCCTCAAAAACAATTTTAAATTAATCAAAACCTGAGCTATATCAAGTTTAAAATTAGGCACAAAATTTATACCTTTGGAAAATAAACCAAAATGGCCATCAGTAATTTCCATCTCAGTATAATTGTAAATAATAAATCCATGTTTTTTTCAATAAATCCCTACGCAAACACCCACTGACAACAACATCACTGCTGCTGTCAGTATGACAAACATCAAAGCCATTAGGCCTAATTAAAAATTGCTGCTGTACAACACCAGTGACAGTGTTTGTTTCATCGTTTTCTAAAATTCCTAACATATTAAAACTAGTAAATAAAACATTACTTAGTCCATAAGTTTGTCCATTGATGGCTACCACTTCACCACCATCAATTCTGAAATCCTCACACATTTCAAACTGAATCAAATTCTGCAAACAATCTCTGAAATCAATGCTTAAAATACTGGACTCATTGGCATCACTAACATCACCTTCATGACAAACATCATTGAATTGCACAACATTTTCAATATAAGGAACTACAATTCCATAAAATCCCTCTGAGACACCCCTCTCCCCCTCCCCTCCCGAAGAAACTTGTGTTGAAAACGCTCCATTGATCGACCCTTGTTGAACAACCTCTCCGAACTCCTCAGTCCTTGAGGCTGTTCCAAAAAAACTTCCTCAGATGCAGAATCACACTTAGGTACATGATTGTCCAAACAGCTGTCAATAACCATAACAGTACTTGGAACTCTTGATGTATGAAACCTGGAACGACCAGGAGGGTAAGCACATTTGTTAATGTAGTCCGCATTGTCCCTAGCCAGCTTTTTCTGTTTGATAACCTTGTTTTTTCCTCTTTTTTTTTTTCTTCTTCTTTTTTTTTTATGTAACATTTCAGTATTACTAAACATTACTTCTGGTGACTATTATACTAATAAACACTACCTCTCCATGAGGGAAGCAGTATTTACCCATGTATTTTAGCCAGAGAGCTGGAGTGAATCTGAAATAAATCCAAGGCATCCACTATGTTAAACAAAAAATAAGTATGTTTTATGCTTGCATTGCACTTGGTGCTTCATGTTTACTGTTTTTACTGCTATGACAGTTTTTTTTCTAGTCTTTGAATTTGTAATACTTATGTATTTCACAGCATAGCCTAGATTCAGATTTGCAAAATCTAGGCTGTTTGCTGTTACTTGAGCACCAAAACCAGACATCCTACATTAAGAAGGCCCTCCTGCACCCTTGTGGCAGAAAGTTGTAGCTCAGGGTCCATCTGAGTTTGAGATTCCTGGAAAAATGCTCAGTTTTGGGCTGTTCCTATTGGTTAATTTGTGTTAAAACTGTTTAAGCTTGCTTGTGTTTAAGCCCTGCATTTGTGCGTAGCTGTGCACTCTGGGGTTTAGTGCTACCATGTATATACATAAACACTAAGAAACACACTTTTCCCTTAATAACTGCTAGAGAACCCTCCTTAGCTCCCCTGCCTTCGTGTGTGCAACACATTTGCACATTGCTACCCAGCGAGCAACTAATTTGCACATTCTGAAATGTTGACACAGTCTTCCACCCTTAGCCCTCCACAGAAAGCTACCTTTGTTAGTCTCGCAAGCAAACTCTGGTCCATCTTGCTCATTCCCACTATCTACTACAATATATAGCTGCCATAATGGAGGGACAATTTCCCACCATTTCTCCAGCCAACCTGATTGACTTGGGCATCCTGAAGGAATGCAGTAATTGTCTCATATATACTGACAACCACTTGCTCCTAAAGCAAGCAAACAACATGTGTGAGATGAAGCCATACCATGAAATTAAAATCAGTCCTCTTATATAACAATGTACAAGACATACAATAGGTTGTCAGCACACGTAACTCCCCTCTCAGACAAGATAAGGTCAAGAAACATGAACCCACATACATAGAGGTACTCACTAAGACCCTACAAAAAGACCAGAGACCTCCCAAGTGCAAACAACATACACATACTGGTACATGAAAAGAATCTGCCACCACTACACATAACAACACAAATATCAGTGTCTCAACAATTAAGCCCTTAAGGCAAAACACCTCAAAACCTAATGTTCTGGTCATAAGCAACTCAATAGTGAGACACACAGATATGTGTAGCTGAACAAGGAGAAGGTCACGGTCAGCTGCTTGTCAGGTGCCAGCATCCATCAAATCAAGCACACACTAAAGTTGCTCAGCAACAAGTACCGTTATGACTCTGTCATAGTACATGTTGGTGTGAATGACTTGAGACATACCTCTCTGGACTATATGAAGAGAGACATGACCAAACTCTCAGATTATGTGTCCCAGGCAGGTATGTCTGTAGCCCTAAGCTGCATTATACCTTCGCCTAGGATGATGCCACAATACAGAAAAAAATGATTAATTTCAATAATTGGCTTAGCTTCTGGTGTCACTTCAGGGGATCCAATATCTGTTTGCCTTGGAAGACATGGTCGACAGCCCACGCTGCTTTGTCAGAGATAGCCTTCACCTGTCTCCTCAACGCTTTCAGATACTTTCAAAGATGCTTGCCACCCCCATAGTGCCTTTTTTAGGCAATGGCCAAACAACAAAACTTCTGATGTAAAGAAATCCACTAAACAAAAACTCAAGGGCATGCTGCTTAATGCTAGGAGCTTAAGCAGTAAACTGCACTGTCTGGAACCACTCCTCACCTTGAAAGATGCTGACATTTGTGCATTCACTGGCACTTGATTCAAGGCTACTGAGAGCATCCTGGGCATACAAGACTGCAATGCCTTTCACATGTTCAGACCTCAAAACAAGCGCGAAAGAACCACAGGTGGAGGTGTATCCATCTCCATTAAATCCAAATATGCCTCACTATGACTCTCTGAGCTATTCCAAGTCCAATTAGCTATAGGTAAAATACCCCTCCACATCAGTGATAGCTACAGGTTCCCTACCATGAACCAGGAGAAGTACACCACCTACCTAGATTTGCTAGAGTCAGTGTCCTCCCAAACACCTTAGTCATGGGAAAGTATAACTATCCTTCCATTGACTGAGAGACTTACATGCTACTTATGTTAGGAAACAATGTAAACACTCAGCAGTGTGCAGAACTGGTGGTAAATGGCACAGCCTTCATTGACAATGGTGACATAGTGAATTTACTGGTTGGTAAATTTAGCTCTAACTTTGCCTAACTCCCCCAGCAGCACTACCCCCTGTAAAATCTCTTCTAGCATATCCGCCTAACCATCAACAGTGAACAGGTCCTGGCAGCTCTCATCAAGGCCAACAACACTGCTTGAATGATCCCCAGCAATATTTCCATTTGCCTCATGAATAGCCCATAACACGACTTAGCAGGACCAGCCTGAAAACAGGTTACATGCCAGGTGAATGGAGGTCCTCACCATTCATCCTCTTCATAAGGGTGGTCCATCAACCAACCCCAGAACTATGGACCCATCAATCTGACAAGTCTAATATGCAAAGCCATGGAACAAATTATCATAGAAATGATCAGCAAAGACATTGTCGACCTATAGACACTGGACACATTCCAGTCTTGCTTACTCAGCCTGGTAGACTTCTTTGGGAAAATTACCAAGGCTATGGATGAGCGGGAAATGCTGCATTTCACCAACCTTGAACTGGCCAACAGATTTGATACAATACCCTACTCAGATATTGTTGACAAACTCTCAGTAGTAGGCATAAATCCCTTCATAACTTACTGGATTGCTGTCTCACTCAGAAATATGACCCAAGTGGTCAGGATTGGACAGACCACCTCCACCAGGAGACTGGTCACCAGCAGAGAACCCCAGAGCTCTGCGTTAGGCCTGTTCCAGTTTGGCATCTGCTTCTCAGAAGTTAAGGCTAATGTCAAAGGCCTCTGGCTAACCAAGTTCGCAGATGACTGTAAATTGGGAGCTTTCATAGTTTCTCCCACAATACTAACATCTTACAAGAGGGTCAAACACAAACAAATGTCTGTTGCCAAAGCCATGTATAATTTTTGCAGCTGGGAGTATCAGTATGGTTTGTGATGCAAAATGCTTGCAGCTAGGATTGTGTTGGTGTGGTTTGTTTTCAATTCTATAAAAATATGACTGTCTATGTAATAAGTGATGGTTTAATAAAGATGTTTCATTTCTTGTTAAAGGGCAAGAACTGAATAATTTATATAATGTTGCTTAGGTTATATGATATATAGCAATATATGTGATGTATAATGTTTGTAAATGTAAACTTGTTAATACAGTTTATTACTTTTATATAAATGTAAATTTGCCAATATCACAAGTGGCAATTCAATAAAGGTGTTAAAAAATGTGAAGAAATGCATTATAGTGCTCTTTGGGACATCATCCACCTAAGCTAATTACTCCATCAATAAAATATCCATAAGAACAGACCTGATAGGGATCTGAGAACATATGTAGACAGTAATTTGGCCTCAGACCAACATATAGCCAAGATAGTAAGAAAAGCATTCTGTGTCACACAACTCATAAGGAAGGGCATAGCATCCAGGTCCAAGGAAGTTAAAGCACACTTTTTAGCCCTTATCAGATTCACCATTGAGTACAATGACCCCTTTGACATGTACCTAACCAGGCACTTGCAACAGTAGGAATGCTCTCACATTTTCCTCAACAGATTGCCTTTTGGGCCTTTCTGTACTCAGTCTCCTGCAGGTTATTGAGAGGCAATCTATGCCTAGCATATAAGGCATCCTCAAATCCAGCTCTGATGGATCTCTTGCACAGCCATGAAATAAACAGCATCAGAAACACTAGATCCAAGGACCTAAACTTTGCCCTGTAACATAAATATAACATGTTAGAGAGGCCGATATGTGTCTCAAAAGATCCTTGCACTATAGAATAAGCTCCCCATCTACATGAAGCAAAGTTCATCCCTAACTCTATTCAAATGAAACTTTGATCATGATGGGAAATTACAAATTCACCCCAGGTTTGGCCACCGTGTCTGATGGACAGAGGTTGACAGTAAGTAAATTACTCCCCAACTACCACAGCTCCCCAACATAAACTTTAGCTGCCTCCTTCCTAGCATGCCCCAACATATAGGTGATCAAGAAACTTGGTGTCAAAACTGGGTGGGGTTGCATGGCTAGGCTTGTAAAGACCTTGGTAGTCATAAGTTAACTATAAACCTATGAACCTATATTGGTTGCTGTATCCTGATATCCTAACTGTATCTCAGGAAAAGGAGGAATCTCCAGGATACTGCAATCTCAGTCTTTAAATTCAGTTTCTGTTTTTTACGCATTAGTATTCACACTTAAGAGTGGCAGTCACTTGCATGTTACATACAAGCATGTCACCCTATATGTATGTTATATGTTAGAGACATTAGAAAAGCTAGTGGCATATAGTTATATGGTCAAACATGTTACACAGGGCTGGAAGTATTGAAAGGTAAAGAATATGACAACATAACATTATCTTTATGATTATGTATTTACATTAAGACAACTCATTAGGCAATCTAAAAAGTAAAACCATGAGGTCATTAATAAGACAACTCATTAGACAATCTAAAAAGTAAAACCATGAGGTCAACTAGAATGCAAAATGTGATATAGGTGTACATTTTATAAGAGATCATCTTTTCTATTCAAGAAATGCATGCAATAATATGTAAAAAAAACTGCAGTCCTAAGTTTTCTGTTACACACTAAACTCATTCATGAAGCAATTTCTTACTTTTATTAAACAACTCCATTATACAATAGCCCTATTTTTGATTAACAGGTATTTTGACACATATTTAGGACCGGACATGTATTCTCTATTCAATAATTATGCAAACTTTTCTCTAAATACAAACAAAGTGAAGGACTGTTTGCATAAGTTCAAGGCACATATATTGTGACATATAACAATCAGGGTGACATTTAAAAAATATAAACAACAAAAAAATTTTGCTTGAAAATTATTCTCATTGTCATTTTCTGTTTTTATTTTATTTTACCTTCCCTGCACAGATGTACTAAGTGTTAAAGGAAACTGTATTCATTTGTTTGTACTGCTACATCAGGCATCAGAAAGTTTCAGTTCACTATAGTATAATGAAATGATAGCTTCTGCTTTTTCACACAATCAAATTTCTGCATCATGCCTGCTTTGCTTAGTTGCATTTTCCAGTTACTATTTGAAATACAGCAAATTAAAAGGTCATTTTGTCAGGTGAACACTTTAAAATGGATTTCAGCAAAAGGAGCTTGGTCTGATAGAACATTAATTGATTAAAAGCATGTGTCTTCCATTAAAATCCCTGTTCAATTAACACACAAGTGTTTTGAATGGACCTTTATGCAGTGGTAATTGCAGTTAACACAGCTAAAAAAATGACTTCTTTAGCCAATAAAATAGTGCTGTTTGAGAGATATTTACAGAAGTGCAGAATAAATTGATAGCTGAAGGGGACGCCTTATTCCCTCTTCTTTCCCTGGATGGACATTCTCAACAGATGAATTATGCTGCCGCTTCTAGAGGTTCTAAAATCACCTCTCTTTAGGAGCTCTCATATTGCATATTATAGTTACATGGAAAATTATCTTCCATAGTCTGTATTTTTCATTTCTTCTTTCTTTTCCTTCGTATTTTTCTTTCTTCAGTAGACATCTCATTTCACACACTCTTATACGCCACGTGCTGTACGATTTCTAATCTAACTTCATTTGTTAGCTGATTCAGAGTGTAAAAGGTGCCATAGCTCAAGAAAAAGAACCAGACACTTTCTTTCAGTCAAAGCAATTAACCAACATAAAATATTTATTCAAGAGACCCATGTTCCTGTAAAAAAAAAAAAACTTATCTAGACAAGACTAGTCACTTGTAATAGTAAACTCCATACCATCTTAAGAAAGAAAGGTGTTGTAGTTATAATAAGAAATGATCTTATAAGATATAAGCATTTTGAAAGTGAAATTTATAAAATAGGTTTTCAGAAGATAATCATATATTATGCAGTAATAATTTATAGACTTATAAATACATACTTTTCCTGGTATCTTGAATCAGGTCCTTAAGATTTGTTTGTGTCTTTCGGCTTTTCCTGGTTAGGGGTCGTCACAGCGGAACTCCGGTCCACTAATGATTGGCAGTTGATTTTTACATACCAGCTTGCCAGGCCTGACGCACAACCATCAACAAAGGTACACCCATTCACGCATGTCTCCATGCAGAGGACACTAGCTGAGAATCGAACCGGACAGCGTCTTACTTTGAGGCGACAATGCTACCGCAGCACCACCACCGTAATTTTAATAAAATGGCCATATTTTGTGGACAGTGCAGTGGTGCAGTGGTAGCATTGTCACCGCACAGCAAGAGGTTTTCCAGTTTGATACTCAGCTGGGGTACCTTCTGTGGAGAGTCTGCATGTCCTCCCTATATTCATGTCGGTTTCCTACAGGTTCTCTGGTTTCTTCCCATGTTACAAAGGCATGTGTCTGAAGTGTTTCTCCCCAGGCCTCCACTGAAAATTGGCTTCATTCCAAGTCGGACTTTCCCAGTAAACTAATGTTAAATAAATAAAATATTCTTATAATTGTATGTTTAGTTGTTAAGATTTCATTTGTCTTATATCCTTTAATTATTCAGTACACCAGAATATTCCAAGCCAATCTTTCTTTAAAACTGCATTAATATGTGGGTAAATAATTGTCAGCCTCACAATGTGGACACACAGCAGTCATCTTACTACTTGTTTAATGTTCTAATATGTATCTAACATCTAACATCAGCAGAATTAATAAAATCTATGCACTAATTTGCTCTTATCCAGTTACTTAAACAAGTCCCCATAATTCCAAATGTAACATCATATCAATGTACCCTTAGGTTCACTCTGTCTTATTTACTTATTTAAGGTAGCTGGACTGGAACCAAGGGCCCATTTTTAGCTACAACCTTTGCACAAAGTGAAAATAGTAACCTAAAATGCAATTTATATAGTTGAAGTATTACAATGTAACAGTAAAATCACAAAACATTGGAAGTTCATAACAACATGGTGAATAGTTCTAGTGTCAAATAAATGACTAAGCAAGTATCTAATCCATAACCTCTGCCACTATCCATTAAATACATTTCCCTGTTTTCATTAAGTTAAAATCTTAGAATAATAAACTTAGAAATTCCATGAAATAATATCAAACGTCACATCAAAAATCTGATATATCATTCAGAACTACTGACACCAAATTAAAGCCTCCATCAATGCCAAATTAAATAATTAAATGACTAGAGTGGGAATCCTAGACACGTGCTATGAGTCTAGGCACACTCCGCTACTGGAAAACAAAAATATACATTATTAATTATATGTGTAAAAGGGAAATGATACCAGCAGACAACAACTCTAGGCACACTCCGCCACTGGAAAACAAAAAATATACATTATTAATTATATGTGTGAAAGGGAAATGATACCAGCAGACAACAACTCTAGGCACACTCCGCCACTGGAAAACAAAAAATATACGTTATTAATTATATGTGTGAAAGGGAAATGATACCAGCAGACAACAACTCTAGGCACACTCCGCCATTGGAAAACAAAAAATATACATTATTAATTATATGTGTAAAAGGGAAATGATACCAGCAGACAACAACATTGCAAAAACCAAAAACAGTATCCCACTATAGAAGGAAATCAGGGTGGCATCACCTCAGATCTCTGTAGCAGTGTTGGCATTCCTTAACCAGAATGAGTGCTGTGAATGGCATCGCTCACCATCCTGGCGAGTTCATACCAGATGTTCACCTTCTTAAGGGTCCCATCATATTTTTCCAGCAAGAGCTCCTGAAATTCCTTATGCTGGAAAAATAAGGAACTTTTGTTATTCCTAGAACATCATTCTGGAGCTCTGCTTTCTGCAGTGCCTGGGGTAGCCATGTCCACTCACTCAGGTCCATTCATAGAACAAATTGGTAGTCCTGTGCACACATATGCATGGTTCTAGATCACATACAACATGATGTTGCTCCTTAGTACTATCATATCTCCTTAGTACTGCATTGTGGCACTAGGAATGGCATAGTACTGAACCATGGCACTACATAAACGCATATAATATATGCACAAGCATACCAGGTAGGCGTCTCATGTTCACCATGATGTGCATAGCTGCTGGCAGCATGCCTGGGTAGTGCAATGTCCTGTGACAGTGATTCAGAAACAGTGGCATAAAGTGGTCTTATCAGTAAAACCACCATGCTAATTAGCCTTGATACAAAGCACCAGCACCATTATGAACAATCCTGCTTGATACCATGTAACTGTGGAACAGATGACGAATATTTACAGATTTTAGGAATGAGTCTTACCTAGTAAAGTACATCAACATGAAGAAAAAGAAAAAAAAACTGTGATGGATGTGGGTCACAATAAGGCAGATCCTGAGAAACCAGGACACTGGCATTGCACTGTACCATCTGCCTGTGATTTTGGAGGGCACCTATATACAATGGAAATATTGTCAAGGAATTACAACATGGGGTTGTGGTTGCAAGGCCACAGAATGTAATTAGGGGCAGCTTTTGTATAACACTAAATGCAATAGATGCCTAAAGGAGGGGAACCTGAGGCAATGAATACAGTACAGTACAGTACAGTACTGAGGGGAAGCTTTACGTAACACTAATCATGGCTCATAAATCGTGTATAAAAGGAGATGTGTCCATAAGTATCAGTATTACACAGCATAACAAACACATCCTCTGCCTGATGTGTTTTGCCTCAGGTGTACATGTGCTAGCATGGCCACCCAAAGGAGGCAATGGCTGGAAAATTTCAGAGAACAAAGTGCTACTTCAGGCCCTCAGTGCACATTGCATGTTATTACTGGGTAAATGTCCTGCAGACACACCGCATCAGGACCACATGTGGCAGAGACTGGTGTAAGATGTGAATGTTGTGGGCTGCCATGGTAAATCTCTGCAACATGTTTTGAAAAGGATTACAGATGCAATATTCCATGCAAAGGAAACTGCACAGAATATTGTGACAGACAAATCCACCACAAAAGGTAGACAACACAATAGAGCTTCACTGAATTTGAAGAGCTTTTGGTATCACTGTCTGGCCAGAGACAGTCACCAGTAATACCCAGGGGTGACTTAGATGCGAGACTTGGGCTAGCACCAATTGACTGTTTGGTGGTTATGAATGGAATACCTTAGTAATGTCTATTACAATACAGTATCAAACATGTCACCGCATTTGAAGAGAAGGATTGACTAAGGCACACTTGCATTTCTGTCTTACCAGGCAACTGCCACAACCTACATAACAAGGTTTATATGTCAAAATAGGCTATGGCTATATTTTAATGTGTAGTGCTATTCATGTCAATGGCAATTAAGGGGCATTTGTTTGTGGGCAGTGGCAGTAAATGGTATGTGTATTCGTGTTTACATAGGTTCCATTGGTAAAGGGTCCAGCACAACTGGACAATATAGAGCTAATGTCAGTAGGCTATTTTTGACTGATGATGATGTCAACATATGAGTAACATAGTCTCATGACACAATGATACTGCCTGCAACACTATAGTGGGAGGGAACATCCCTCAGTCATCATTGCCAAGACCCCTGTAAAGGTAGAATCTGAGCACATTGCCTCACCAGGACATGACAGAAAGCATCTACCCGAGGGTCTCTAATGACATTCACATGTGTCCCTAGCCCACATAGAATCTGAAATATACACTGCCTTTGAGGTTGACATGTCCACAATAGGGGAATAGGCATAGGAGGGATAGGTGCTAGTATGAGTCCAGGACCATTTCTGAGATTGCTGTAACAGTTGACATTATTCAGCAGATGGTGCAGGTCACAATCAGCTGCTGCTAGTACCATTGTGGAGATGGTATGTGCTTCGCTTATTCTTGTACGAGGTGTAACAGGTGCATGGTGCCATAGGGTACAGCAACATGTAGCAGGCAACACTGATGAGTTCATGGATAGCAAATGCTGTCTCCATTGATGCCTCCATGACAGAAATTGCAAATACCATCTGGTGTACTGGCAGAGGCCATCACTTTCATGCCCAGTGGGATGGGCAGCATTTGGGAAGTCAGATACAGTCTACCAAATGTCAAACTGCTCAGACCATTGGAGAAATGACATCACTGTCTTCTGTGGACCACAACCATTCATGGCTGATGTCCAAGTCATGACCAATAGTACTTCTCTGGCACAGCACATTGGATGCCTCACGAGGTTACAGATACTCATTCACACATTTCTTCATCCTTCCTTGTCACATGCAGGCTCACAGCCTCTCAACCTTGTGCACTGTAAATGATCACTCCATGGATAATAATGTTTACCAGTATCATCACATGGCATAAGCTGTCAGTGGGAATGCACATGGTGGTGTTGTTTTATACCTTCCCTGTTATGAACAGCTTCAGTCCCCAGCACAGCAAGCCAACAAAGTGAGCAATTTCAATGGTCATCTCTTGGCAGCTTGACCACACCAATGGAGGAAGTGATCCCTGAAACCCCACAATCTCCATGAGTATGCCTACCATCTTCACTTCTGATGACCCTGACCCATTGTCCCATCTCATAGTACAGTGGTCACCTGTCAGTGCTTCCCCCCACATTGCTGAAGTGATGATCATTGAGTACTGCCAAGCTCTTAAGTGCATGTGTATGAGTATATCTGATGTGTAGTGTGGCTAGTCTATACATTGCCTGCATAGCTTGAGTGTGATCATGCATGCAGCATTTTATTTTTCATGGTCTGCATCCTGGCCCATATTACAACCTCACAATTCTGTTTGTGGGTGACTTAGTTTGACAATGTCTCTTAAAGTCTTCATATGTACATGGAAATTGTCCAAAACTGGTGGTCACTGAGCTGATGTGTGTCAGACACTGTCTGTACCACCTATATTATCTCATAGTGTCATGTCTCACAACATTATTGGCAATGAGTTTGAGGTCAGGTGCACTACAATTGTTGCTAACACAGGTTTTCCCTCAAATGACAATTTTTGACAAATGTGGAACGGTGAATATCCTCCGAGAAGTTTAGAATTGGTTTGAAGTCAAAATGCTATAAATTTACTTATTTCCTTTCTGCATTATCTTTTATATCAGGATATCTTTATCCATTATTGTAGTCCATGTCATAATAACAGGCATGTTTTTTAGAAATAATATGCCAAAATTTCAGGGCATAAACTTGTGAAGGTATGGGGTTTAACTCCATGTAACTGTCACAAATGAATATGTCATGATGTGGGATTATGGTGTTTCTTGTCATACTACTTTCCTGAATATTAACGGTCATTTTGAGATGACTGAATTTAATATCATATAAAAAATGCACACTAACATCTTAAGCTATGAGCAATACACACCTAAATAGGCTGACCATTGTACATCTAACATCAAGAGTTAAAGACACATACTTCTCAGGGATTTACAGAGCACCTCCTAGATCAGTCCTGAAGGCACCCCTTTGTGATAACAGGTCCTCAAGCCTAGCATAATGGACAGTTAGACTGCCCTTGTTTCTCCTGCGGGAACAACCCTATGCTAATAACTCACTCCAGTATAGAGTGCGAGAGATGTATCTACACCAAGAGTCTTGAATCTCTCCTGTCTTGCACTCTAGACAGTAATGCAGAAGAGGTTGTCAACTCACCCACCACTACTAATGCACATAGTACCACTACTTATACACATAGAACACATCCAACACATAAATCAACACAAGCAAAATTTATCTAAAACAAAAATACTAAAACACCAGAGACCTCCAAAACAAAAGATTGCTACAACTAATACAGTTCCTACAGCACCCAAGACACATAGCAGCACCAGTGTCTCGTCTACTATAACACTCAAAACTAAATGTTCTTGTCATTGGAGACTCCATAGTGAGACACACAGATATTATACCCAGCAGGTTAGATAAGGAGAAAGTCAAGGTCAGCTGCCTGTCTGGTACCAGCATTCATCAGATCATGCATGCACTTAGGTCTTTCATCAAAAAGTACCATTATGACTCTGTCATAGCTCATGTTGTAGTGAATGACCTGAGATGTACATCACTGGACTGTATGAAGAGAGACATGATTGAGCTCTCCGAGTATGTGTCCCAGACAGGTATGTACATAGCCTTGAGCAGCATATTACCCTCACCTAGAACTATGCGGGTCTATATCACGAAATCGAAATTCCAAAATGTCGAACACCATACGTTCAAATTTGGAAGATCGAATTCAGATAACATCGACCACTTCAGAACAGCAAATTTTTTCCCAGGGAAAAAATTTGCTGTTCCGAAAAACACACACATAACACAATCACACCAAACATCTTCAAAACCTACACTAAACCTAACATGCACCACTATCTATGCACTAACCTTAACCCAGCCCTAACCCTAAAGTCCATCACTACCGCACACTTACCTGACCCGCACCTTAACCCTAAAGTCCTTCACTATCGCACACTTACCTGACCCACACCCTAACCCTAAAGTCCATCACTACTCATTCGTACACTTACCTTGACCCGGTCCGAAAATGCCGAAGCCGCAGAAACGGCCAACTGAATTCTTTCCCTGGGAAAGAATTTGGGTTTCTGTGGCTTCGACATTCTCAACTTTTGACTTACCAGGTTCGGCCTTCTGGTATTCGGTGTTCACAACATTCGATTTCATGATATAGACCCGAATGATGCCACAGTATAAACAAAAAATGATCAATTTCAATAACTGGCTTAGTTTTCGGTGTCATTCAAAGGGGATTCCGTTTCTGACAACCTGGGATGACATGGCCAACATACCTCACTGCTTTGCCAGAGATGGTTTGCACCTTGCACCACTAGGATTTTGGATGCTGGCAAAGGCTCTTGCCTTGGCCATAGCACCTTTTTTAGGCAAGGTCTCAAACAAAATTGCCGGAATGAAAATTGCCAGCCATAACAAAATAAGGGTGATGCTGCTAAATGCTAGGAGCTTAAACCATAAACTGCACACCCTGGAAGCACTTCTATTTCTGGAGGATTTAGATGTCTGTGCAATTGTAGAAACCTGGTTTAAGACTTCAGAGAATACCCTGGCCTTGCAAGGCTACAATGCCTTCTACACATTCAGACAGCAAAACGAACATGTGAGAACCAAAGGAGGTGGGGTTTCTATCTATATTAGAGATAAAATTACCTCCCAACTAGTTAGACTGGGCAACTCCATGGAGTTACTCCAAGTTCAGAATACTGTGGGTAAGATCCCCATTCAAGTCACAGCTAGGTATAGGCCCCTCTCCCTGGATCATGATGCACACAAGGCTTACTTGACCAAATTGGAGTCAATCCAAATATTTACAAACACTCTGGTCATTGGGGATTTCAATTATCCCACCATCAACTGGGAAATGTACTCGAGCCCTAACTCACTAGCACAAAAGTTCTTTGACTTTATTAACTCAAATGCACTGGGACAGATTGTGCAAACCCAACAGGAGGAATAAACATACTAGACCTGTTCCTCACTAACATGACAAACAGATGCACCCCTGCAACTGTCGGACCCTCATTAATTAAATCTGACCACAAATCAGTTGCCTTCAAACTCGCACTAAAATCAGAACTCACAAAGGGTGAAGTCGACTGAAAACTTCACCAAAGCAAGCTATACCCTCCTAGGGGAAGGTATACATGCATTCCAAGCCCCACCCTCAGCTGGAAGTGGTAACTACACCAAAGCTTACACTAAAGCCCTGTACAATCACTTGTGCAAGTGTATAGACTTAGCTGTTCTAGAGAGAATCAAAGCAAGAGCCCCAAGTAAAAACAAGCTGCCCTATGGACATCCAGCATCTACAAGTATTACAACAAATGCAAAAAGTTGCTGTCTAAGGAAACTAAGGAAAGGCTCCAACAATGGAAAAGTACCCTCCTCAGCCTCAACAGGCAAAAAAGACAGCATGTCAAATCCTCTAAGGGTAACTTTAAGAAAAACTTAGCAATCACAGCCAAGGATAACCATAAGGTTTTTTACAGCTATGTACATAGCTTAAAAGATAGAACCCAAGCATGTGTCGAACTAGTGACTAACGGTATCACACACATTGATCTTGCAGAGATAGCAAACCTGCAAGCAGACAGATTTAGTGAAAATTTAACTCCCTTGTCTCCTCCAAACTTATCACAAACCTTGCCCCCAACCCCCCACCCTACATATCCAAACAGCAGGTCATTAAAGCCTTGTCTAAGAAAAAAAAATCACAGCCTCTTTGGGACCAGACGGCATCCCAGGCTATCTTCTAAACAAACTAAAATAAGAACAAGCATCACCATTTAATCACAACCTAACCAAAGGCTTTGTTCCTATGGAATGGAGAACAGCAACAGTTATTCCCCTCACAAACGTGGCTTAACAATAGACCCAGGGAATTACAGACCCATAAGTCTGACCAGCCTCATCTGTAAAGCCATGGAACATATCATCATGGACCTCATAAATAAAGATATAGGCAACCTACAAACCTTGTATCCAACCCAATTCGGCTTTGGCAAGGGCAGATCTTGCCTGTTAAACCTGATGGATTTCTTCAAAAATGTGACCAGGGCTATTGATGAGGGCAAATCTGTGCACACAGCATAACTTGAACTTGCAAAGGAATTTGACACAATCCCACACTCAGGCATTACTGATAAACCTAGAAAACTGAATGTAAACCCCTTTGTTGCAAGATGGGTTGCCAACTAGCTCACATCCAGTCACACACTATCATAGTGGGTGACTCCACATCAACCAACAGACCTGTCACCAGTGGGGTGCCACAAAAGTCAGTGCTGTGCCCCCTACTGTTTGGTATATATTTCTTAGAAGTTCAGGCCAAAACTAAGGGGCTGTGGCTGACCAAGTTTGTGGATGAATGCAAACTAGATGCAATTACTGAATCCCCAAATGATCGATATACTTCAGGAGGATCTTACACAGACCAATGACTGGTGTCTTAGCCATGGTCTCAAACTAAATGAAAAGAAATGCATCATCATTCCCTTCGGTAAAAACAATGCCCCTTGACACTAAAGAAATTAACAACAATACCCTATGGAGCTATGAAGTGGTAAGTGATCTGGGATCACACATAGACTGTGACCTTAACTTTAACCACCATGTGTCTACTGTAGTAAGGAAGGCCTTCTACAAAGTATACTTGATCAACAAATGCATCACCTCTAGAGCAAAGGAGGCTATAACCACTCTGTACTCATCACTAATCAGGTCCATAATTGAGTATAACATCACATTTGGCATGTACCATACAAAGCACCTGGAGCAATTGGAGGAACCTCAGAGGTTTCTAACAAAGAAGATCAAGGGACTCCAACATGTGCCTTACACAGACCAACTAAAGTCCCTACCACCATATTCAGTATCAAATACATAGGGGAGACTTATGCCTGGCTAACAGAGCAATTTCTGAGCCAAACCTAATGAATTTGTTGCACATTTGTAAATCAAATGGTACTACAGCTACTTGTTCCAGGGACCTAAATATGGCCTGCGACTTGAATAGGATGTGCTGGAGGGACAGGTTTGTCTACCAGTGACTGCGACATCTTTGGAAAAGGCAGCCAATTCATGTGAAGCAGAGCACCTCTATGACACTGTTCAAAAGAAACCTGGATGAGTGGATGGGGCACCATAAATTCTTACTGGGGATAATGCCCACGACCCTCCTGGACATGGGGAGTCTTTACTAAATACAATCCTGAGTATTGACTAAAGTTTCTATGGTATTACATTGGGATGAAATGCCTAGGCTTGCAATGACCTCCCGGTCGATACCCTAGTAACCTCCTATGATCTTATGATCATCCTGTCATCACAGTGTTTAACTATGCCGTCTTTCCAACAATGACCAAATCATGAGGAAATTATTGCAGTCACACTTGAGGTGGCTTACAGCATGAGCTAATAATACCTTCCAGAGTTATAATCTCTTACTACATTTTCAGTAATATGCGACAGAAGTAAGACAATTCTGGCACACCAGGACATGTTAAAGTGAGCCAACCATGCTACTAACATTGTAGTTATAACTAAGCAATCTTTATTTCATTGAAACATTGGATAACAACAATTGAAATTCACCAAGTCCATTTTATTACCCATATATACATTAATGAGCACCCACCCAAAAGCTTTTGAAATTTAATAATGCAATTCTTTACTAAGGGTTGCACAATACTGCTTACAAATTACATCTACACTTAAGTATGCACATGTACAGAAAAATGCAAAATAAAAACATTTGAACAGACAGATGCCAACAGAAATAAGTATGCACATGCACAGACAAATGCAAAAATAAAACATTTGAACAGACAGATGCCAATAGAAAATATTATCAGTTAGCTGGTTCTGATACTGCACTAACTTAAGACAGCTATAATCTATTTACCTCTAAGTTGCAATAAATTCAGAGGCAAGGTCCATACACATGAGCTCATGGACGATTGAGGCACCCATTCACTCCACTAAACAACATCTCATAGAACACTTTCAAAGAAAAGCAGAAACTCGACTGTGTGGTTGATATACTGACTGTCTTTACTTGGGGAGAAGACTCTCATTAACTTGAAAAAACATCTTTATTGCAGTACAGTCAAACATTCATTCTATTAAGTGTAGACAACCCCTCACCTCTTTTCTGCATAAGGTAACTGACCCTTTACTTCCTGTGATGAGTCAAATTTTAAATCCATATAGCTTTCACCAAGGTAATCAAAATGTTTCAGTCCCAAAGATGCCAACATGACTTTCAGCAAGAATGATGCTCTGATACAATGTGTGGGAAACCGTTTCACTTTCATAGCTCTAATGCATTTCTACAGTGGACAACTAGAAGGCAGCATGACTGTCATGAAATATGTATGTCTGTTTCTCATTTTTCATGTCTGTGCTGCATAGACTCTGAGAAAAAAAATTATTTTTTATGTACAAAGTCCACATATTTTGCAAATCTGCTGCATCACAAGTAAAAAATAAATAAATAAACAATTTCAGGAATTATGTATAGCCCTTGTATTCTTCTTTCTAGATCTCAGGTGTGTCTTCTTGAAACACTACCCAAGACAAGAAACATGCTTATGCTGAAGCTGCATCTCATTAATTAAACTCCTAATACCTTGTTTTGAAAAGCCATCTGTGTTTGCATTACTTGCACCATTCTAACAGCTCCTGCAGTTCTTCTCATGTGGTTTGCTTGACATGTTCAAGCATCCTATCAGGAGTCTGTTTGACTGGTTATTGAGTCCCTCCAACCACCAATTGGGAATGCTTTGGCTTAGCAGTCAGCATGCCCCATGCCCCTGCTGTGCTACTCAGATGCATACTTCTCAACCTCTTAGAGTATGAAATCTGGACAAAGTCATAAATAAAAGTGGGACAAACGCCCAAAAATAGGGACAATTTTTAAATATTGCTCCTGAAAATGGAATTTTCTGAAGGATGTGAAGTCTGAAACTCAAATGTCAGTCATTGTTTTCTATCTTCAAACTTTAATGATTTGCTACTAATTTGCCAGAAAACCAGAATTTTATGAAAAATGGAACACAAATATGGGCAAAAATCTGGACATTCTGCAAAAATCTGTACAGTTGAGAGGTGTGCACAGATATCCTGATGTTGGTTAGGATATAGCTGCTGTGAAACTACTATCTCATTCTCTGATGCATCAGACTGATCCTGACTGAGAAAATCTATAACTGGATCTCCTCTGATTCCTCCTCTAACTCACTGTAGATGCAGACTGTAGGTGCATTTCTGTCATGGTAAGGCTTCATCATGTTAGCATGATAGTTCACCTTTTATTTTCTGCCAGGCAACTCTGAGCCATAATCAAAATTAGTTAACATTTATTATAATAGCCAAAAAGTCCTCTCTCAAAGCATATAGTTTATTCTAGTGAACAGGAGTAATTACCATCACCTTTGGACAGCTCTGCATTCTCAGCTGTAGCTCTCTGTTTATATTAGACCTTTTATCACTGCAGTGATTTTAATAGGTTTCCCAAAGACAACCCCACAAGCTCCCCAAGTCTGGTCGCAAAATTCAGGACATTCACCAAAATAGGCACCTTATAGGAACCATATTTAGCCGCCACACACTCATAATGAATTAAATCAACAAGTCCCCTCACCCAAGGGCATAAATAAACTCCACAAAGAACAAACTGCAAACCAAGGTAGTTCAAAAGTATGGACAGAGTACACCTGGAGCTACAATTCACGATAGTTTATACATGTGCTTCTGATTTTTTTACATACTAATAATGTACTGACAACATATTGCAGCCATCACCTTTCTAAAGATTTCAGTCTTAAAGTACAGGTGATGAATATTTGGTCATTCAAACCAGGCCAGTTCATGGCATTAAGTTTTAATTGCCAGTGAAGTTCAAGGTTTTCCAGATTGAGTGTCCACTGGCCCCCTCTATCTGACAGAACAAATTGTTCTAAATTGAAAATTTTAAAGTTGTGGTCAAGGCATTCTATGGTATGTTTGGAAACAGCATTTGTAACCTTTTTAGTTTTAATATCATAAGGGTGCTGATAAATTCTGTCACGTAGATGCCTTTCTATCTTACCAATATAAAACCCTTCACAATGTTGGCACTAAATGACTTTAGAAGCAAAAGTATAAACTAACTTTAGTTTTGTTGTAATTCATGTCAGTTTTCTACCTGCATGGCCCTTTAAATCTTCTAAAAAGCCTCTTTGAATCCTCTGAAAGCATGATATCACTGAGGGCTTGGCATTCATGTGATTTAGATTGGTGTGTATATGGACTCAATTTTTCAAACATGCAAACATGGTTTTATTTGAAGAGGTTTTCATGAAGAAGATGAAAGTGCTTATCTTTTAATTGTTTTTATCAGCATTTCAATATTAAAACAACCTTTTTATCCTGAATTGTGGTTACAGGTGTACTGTGTCTATACTTTTGAACTATCATAAATAAACTCAAATGGCAAAAAAAAAAAATGTGGATGCTTGAGGCACACACACACACACACACACACACACACACACACACACACACACACATATATATATATATATATATATATATATATATATATATATATATATATATATATATGTGCAAAAAAAAGAAATATTGAAGTTTTGTATTACATTTCTAATTAGTCTGGGTCACACATGATCATGATATGGTCTTAAAATAGAGTTAAACCTCTCTACCTTATCATTTGTTTGTGGTTGGTGGAGGGTGGTTTTCAACTGCTTTATATCACAGTGCTACCACTAACAGGTCAGCATAACTGTTGTGAAATATACACCTCTGTTTGTCAGTATTTCCTGAAAAAAAAGCCTAGGTATTAATACTTCCAAGTAAAGCATTTCCTACTTTCTCACTTCAATAGAGGGCAGACTCACAACCTCAATGTACTAAGTAGCGTAGTCTGTCCCTATCAAGATATGCATATTACTTGCAGAGACTGGGATAAGAGAGACCTCAATGCCCATGGTTACCTTTTGAAATGGTTACTCAATAACCGTCAAGGATACCAAAGTTCTTTGTAGGTTCTCAGGTAATTGCTAAGCTATCAGTCTGCAGGCTGTTGCAAACTTCACCAATAACAAGAGGTCAGAATCAGACCCTGCACTTTATATCTGTTATCTTAATAACTTAACCATTATGTCACCCCATCCTCCTGCCCTGTCAACTTTCTGACATGGCTCAAACATCCTGAAGCACCCTCCCACATCTTGTGCAACACCTATCCAATGGACATATTTCATAAGTTTATTGTTTATATGCTTTATTCCCATAGGGCCTTAAAAAAGAACATCATGGGCTGTAGCTTGAAGTATCATTAATAGGTCCTTAGGACTACAGTCTCCTGTCACTTCAACATCTGTCCATCCTTCAAGGCTGTATTCTCTGTACAATAATCCATTTCCCAGTATATGACTCTCCCTGACACTGAGAATCAGGAACTTCCTAGTGTAACCCCATCAAGTTTTTAAGTCTTTAACTTCAAAGTTTCATCTATGTGTCCAAACTCTGGAAAATATCCTATGTTACACCCATACATAAAGGCGGGACCTCCACTGAACTTAATAACTACAGACCCATTGCTTTACTCTCCCCCCCTGGCCAAAATACTAGAAAAATGCATCCATACCCAGGTGCTAAAATATCTCCTAGACAGAAACATCCTGTCACCTACTCAGCATGGTTTCAGACCTGCCCATAGTACCACTACAGCCCTCCTCTGCTTCACAGACACAGTAAACCGTCTCAAAAATGAAAGCCTGCAGGTGTCAACTCTTTTTTTGGATATATCCAAAGCATTTGACACAGTCTCACACCAAATGCTGATAAACAAAGTAAACCAATATCACCTATCAAATTCCAGTCTTACCTGGTTCCATTGCTACTTAACTGACAGGTACCAAGCTGTGAAATGGGAAAATTCTCTCTCTCCTCAGCTGCCCATAACTATAGGCATCCTACAGGGTTCTATCTTAGGACCACTACTATTTACAATCTTTATAAATGATCTTCATACCTCCACACAGCATGCATCTATCATTCAGTATGCAGATGATACTACCTTAATCTGTGCTGCACAAAACATTCCCACCCTCCTGCAAACAACTCAACTAGCATTCTCTGACGTTTAAAACTACCTCACCAAATCCCAACTTATCCTCAATCCAAAGAAAACTCAGCGTATGATTATAACCAGTTCTAACAAAAACACTGATAACAGTCAATTCACTATCTACTCCACAAATGCTACTCCAATCACTCCAGTGGCACAGGCTAAGCTATTGGGAATAACCATAGACTCCCACCCAAAATGTGATAGTCATCTCAACTTAACTATTTTTAAAAAAGTACATGCCAAACTGGGATCACTCTACCATATCAAACCATTTCTTACCAAGAACACAAGATCAGCCATTGCTCACTCCCAGCTTCTATCCACCCTACTCTAGGCTTCTCCCATCCTAACTAATCTCAATAAAACTGAACTAAAAAAAATGGAAGCCTGCTATAACAGAATTGCCCATTTTGCTGCAAATTGCTCATATAGAACTAATCACTGTACTGTTTTGAAACAGCTCTACTGGCTTAAACTGCCTAGCTTCCTAACCTACAATCAGCTCTGCCTCTGTCATTCTGTCTATTACCTCCCCAACAGAAATCTAGTACATCACTCAGCCAAAAGGCCTCTTAGGTCATCAAGCAAACTACTACTAGAAGTCATCAACATCTACAATAGCTTTGGAGACACACTACATAGTAGTTCAGTGGCTAAAAAATGGAACTCTCTCCCCACTTGCATACAAAACACATCGTCCAAAGCCTCCTTTAAAAACCTCATTAGGCAACATCTCAAGCAAAGTTGTCAGTGCCATGATTGCTCCCCAGGCTAGTGAATGTGGTTAAGGTACACATACTAAACCTAGAGTACTTGATAATAGTTTTCACTCTTACTCACAAACACTGGCTAATCTACAATGTATGTACTGTACCTGTGTACTATGTATGTATTCTACCTATGTTCCAAATTTCAGCTGTACACCACAAATCTATTAATTACCTTTATTTTTAAATTAAGATTTTCTTGTTTGTTCTCTCCACTGTAACTGTTGATGTGCTGCATACCACTGTAAAAACGTCTATTGTAATTTGTGTGTATACTGATCATGTCTAAATATCTAAATGTATCTTTAATTTTTCTATGTGGAGCTTTTCTCCTCGGACCTCTGCTGAAAAAGGGCCTTTTCGGCTCAGTCAGACACCCCCAGTTAACAAATGTAAAATAAAATAAAAATAAATAAATAAATAAGTCAGGATCTGAGTGCTGTGCATGTCTCAACACTTTATGTGTAATTTTCTCCAGTTCCCATTCCAATGAAAGTCTAATGTCCTTTGACAACTGTGTGTGACACCTATAACTTAGTGTATGCATTGTTTGTCCCTTGCTGGTGGCATAGGCATGTATATCTGTTATTTGTTACCTTACCATTTTTTTTAATTTAACTTGACATTATGGACGTTTTTTGTATTCCCATCTGGTAAGGTATTGCTGAAGAATGTTGCATCAGTCTCTAGAAAGGTCAGGGGTTTGATGTTTATAGCCCACAAATGTATTTAGGCTGTGATATATAACTGCCCACCACACAACTGGACATCTAGGAACACTTTTACCAATTTGCAGTGGAAAAGTATACATTTCTTGGGTTACTCCAACAATGTATTACTCTACTACATAGATGTTGTCATCCTTACATGGCCTGTATACTTTCTTTTCATTTTTTTTTCCTCTGGGGGTGGTATTTACTTAAATGTCCTAATATGGAGCTTTAATTTTTTACTTTTTTGTACATTATTGATTCTGAAATGAAGGATGACACTAACGGGTATACTGCAAAGTTTTCAAATAGGCAATACAATTCAATAATTTGCACTCATTTCTTTGGTGTTAGGCATACCCTTATGTATTCTCCCCACCGCCACTCTGTGACAGTGATGGATAAATGTGCACTGGCATTTGCACATTTTTAATGTAGTTATTTGCTCCATATGTGTGTGGGAAATTCAAATGCTTGATGCACATTATTATGCAAAGTCCATAGGTGAATATTACAGACATCACAGTCATACAGAATTACTGACATTACTGTACACAGAACAGATGTGTCATCTTAGTAACTACTTGCATACGGAATTAATCAGTTAGGTGTTTTTTATTTTTCAAACAGAGTTAAACCCTGTTGCACATATAGCATACTGATAGCAGCATCAATGCCTAACATGTTTTTATTTTTTTTCCTAATTGTAATTGTGCCTGTATTTCAAGGAGTTTTGGTGCGCTCAAAAACTGGCTACACTGACTGTACACAATTGCTTTATACCTTCCTGAATAGCTCCACCATGTTGGATTGGTTAATTAAAATGCACTTGGTCTCCTTATGCTGTCATTAGCATATTCTGCTGTTTGCCTTAGTTTTGTAGCTCTACATGCTGTGTAAAGCCATTTAATGAATACCATGAATACTTTATTGCTTAACTACATTTTACTACATTTCATTCCTGTTTAACAATATTTTGTATACTATGGGTTCTGTTTTTTTCTGTAAGTGGTTAATCTGTACTTTTCTGTAAGATTCACTGTGTTCTTAACCCTTAAATTAAGTATCATAGTCTGGATACAGGATTGCTGCATTCAGAGCTGTTTGTTTTTGATTTCTGTGTTTCTGGCAGTCATCTTGTGTTGTAGGGGTGTATCTTCTCTAGTAGTGAGAGTAGCAGGGCTGCCTGGACCTTGTCTGGCACAAGCTGATTAGTAATGAAAGCAAGGGCTAGCAGGATTGGCTAGATTTCTGTGTTACTAGAATCTTCTATTTTTTTTTTTTGTGGTATTTAAACCCTGCATTTGAGCTGGTCTGGGCTTGTTTGAACCAGGTTGTGCTGAGGTGCATCATCTCTGGGATGTTTTACAAAATTCATGAGGCTCCAAGATCAATGTAAGTGCTTTTTCATTTAGTTTCACTTATTTTATTGCATTTGCAGTTGCCGATCAGTTTTATCTGGGCCTTACAGCTAATTTATCACATTTGCACTGTTTTAAAACAGTTTACTGATTAACACTGTTTAACTGTATTTCATTGCTATTTACTGCAATTCATTACTGTTTAACTACATTTTACTGCGTTTTAATACTGTTTAACTGTATTTTTTCATACTGTGATTTCTGCTTTTGTCTGTAAATAGTTAATATGTTCTTTTCAATGAGGTTTACTGTGTTCTTAACCCTTAAATTAAGTAGCATAGTCTGGATACAGGTTTGCTGTATCCAGAGCTGCTTGTTTTTGCCTTCTATGTTTCTGGCAGCCATCTTGTGTTTGTATTCTGTGTTTCTAGCAGCCATATTGTATTGGTAGGGGTCTACGTTCTCCACTAGTGAGAGTAGTAGGGCTGCCTGGACCTTATCTGGTGCAAGCTGATTGGTAAAGAAAGCAGGAGCTAGCAGGATTGTCTAGATTTCTGTGTTACTGGAATCATTTTTTTGTGATATTTAAACCCCATGTTTAAGCTGGTTTGTGTTTGTTTGCATATCGTGCATCATAGCTGCACTGTTTTTTACCCCTTGTGAGGTATTCCAGCTACAAATTTTCCCTTAGTAGCACTTGTGTGATCACCTAGTGGTACACATCTTAGACGTTCCACCCTTTACACCTTAGCCCTCTCTGGCCTCTCTCCCTCAGAGTCTGACAAATATGGATGGACAATTTCCTATGATTTCTCTTGGCAGTCTGGTTCATATGAGCATCCAGAGACAGTGTAGCAACTGCTTCATGTACATGGACAACCCTCTACTATTACCACCTAGGAACACAAATTGTGAGAAATGCAATTACATTAAGAACTTAGAGCTATGCTCTCTCCCTAACAAGCCAGTATATCTGGTACTGAGAAGGTTGTCAACACAAACACCACACCAAAAACATCACCCACACCTACACAACACACACACACATATATTCGGAGGTCCTGAACAAAAACATACCCAAACAAAACAGACCTCAGAGGCAAAAACACACACAAACTCCACAGTCCACCACACCACATACCATACATAGACCACACACCTGTGTTTCACAGCCAGTAAGGCTTAACCATAAACCCAACATATTAGTAATGGGAGACTCCATTGTGAGATACACAGATGTGCCCCTCACCAGGCTGGATAAGGAGAAAGTCACGGTTAGTTGTTTGTCAGGTGCCAGAATCCACCATATCACACATCCACTCAAGTCTCTCAACTGCAGGTACTGTTATGACTGTCATAGTCCATGTTGGTGTGAATGACTTAAGACATATCTCCCTGGACTGTATGAAAAGAGACATGATTGAGCTCACTGAATATGTGTCTCAGGCAGGTATGACCCTACCACGATACTTTGCCAGAGATGGCCTGCATCTTTCTCCCTTGGGTATCAGGCTTCTGGCAAAGACTCTTGCCTCCCCCATAGTGCCTTTTTTAGGTAATGCCATGAGGTAAAAACTACGAACATGAACATTTCATCAAAATGCAAATTAGAGGTCATGCTGCTAAACGCTAGGAGTCTAAACATGAAACTGCACTCATTGCAAGCATTCTTAACCCTGTAAGATATTGACATTTGTGCAGTCACAGAAACCTGGTTCAAGCTAGCCAGCCATACCAGGTTACTCATCCTATCATATATTCAGACCCCAAACCATGGGCAGCAAAGCAAAAGGAGGTAGAGTTTCAATATATATTAAAGACATACACACCTCCAAGCTGGTCAAACAGTATGACGCACAGGAGACACTCCAGTTGCAGTTAACCATTGACAAGATCCCTATTCAAATCATAACTAGTTACAGCCTCCCAACTTTGACTCAAGATGCCCACTCCACCTGTGTAGACCTCTTCGAATCTGTCAAGATTCAATCCTTTACCCTGATCCTGGGTAACTTTATCCAACCATAGACTGGAAGAACTACTCATGCCAAAACACAAATGCTAGAGATTTCTTGATTTTGTCATTGCAAATGCCTTGGACCTGCCAGTTGACACCCCCACATAATAATATCTTGGACTTGGTATTAACCTGCCTTACTAACCACTGCATCATCCCTACAGTGCCATCCTCCCTGGTAGGATCCAACCACAAATCAGTCAATTTTAAAGTCACCATCTCCCCCGACCCCCCACTCCAGCTAGGGTCAAACAAAATCTTCTCCAAAGCTGATTTACAACCTCCTGAGGGAAGGTATACACAGATTCCTGGCCCCCTCCCCCTCCATAGGAACTGGCACAAATGTCCAAACCTACACCAAAGTACTATACAAGCATTCGTATACCTACATGGAATCAGGAATACCCAACAGAACAAAATCCTCCTCCTCAAGGAAGAGTAAACCTCTCTCGTGGACATCTGCAATAAATAAACTCTATAATAAAAGGAAAACAATTACTGTCCAGGACCAAGAAGGAGCAGGTGTCTAATTGGAAGCAATCTCTCCTTAGCCTGAACAAGCAAATAAGAGCACTAGTGAAAGCCTCCAAAGCAAACTTCGAGTTCAAACTGACCATATCTACTAAAGACAATCATAAGGCCTTCTTTGCATACGTCCACAATCTCAAAGGAAGCACTCAGATCTCTTCAGAACTTGTGGTCAAGGACACCACATACATAAATTCTGTAGATATAGCCAACCTGCTGGCAGACAGGTTCAGCAAAAACTTCACCCCACTGTCCCCCATCAATAAATCAGGACATCTCCATCACCTGCCCCCTTCCCCTTATCTCTAGGGAGCAAGTAATCACTGCCCTCTCAAAAGCAAAAAATACAGCCTCCATGGGACCCGATACCCCAAGCTGCATCCTACATGAACTCAGGCAGGAACTTGCAGCACCACTAGGCACCCTATTCAACCAAAGCCTGAGTACCATCTTTATCACAGCTGAGTGGAGGACAGCCACTGTCATTCCTTTGCATAAAGGTGGAGAGTCCACTGATCCAGGAAATTATAGACCCATCAGTCTAAGTAGTCTGATCTGCAAGGCCATTGAATGGGTTATCATAGTCCTCATTAACAAGGACTTTGGCAACCTCCAAACACTCAATCCCACATAGTTTGCTTTTGTTAAGGGGAGGTCATGCCTGTTTTATTTGGTTGACTTTTTTGAGGCAGTCACCAAAGCCATGGACGAGGTGAAGATGGTGCACACCACCTACCTTGACCTGGCCAAAGCCTTCAATACTATTCTCCACTCAGGTATAATAGATAAACTCTCTCAACTAGGCATCAGTCCATATGTTACCAGATGGGTAGCAAACTGGCTCACTGATTGAACCCATCTAGTCAAAATAGGGGAAGCCACCTGAAGCAGTAGACACGTAATGAGCAATGTACCCCAGGGATCAGTCTTGGCACCTCTGTTGTTTGGGATATACTTTTCTGAGATGCAGACCAAAACCAGTGGGCTATGGCTGAACAAGTCTCCACATGACTGCAAGCTGGGCACTGTCATCAATACCCCTAGTAGTGCAGACATCCTCCAAGAGGATCTCACCCAAACAAATGACTGGTGCCAGAAACATGGCCTCAAATTGAATGCCAAAAAATGCACCATCATCCCCTTTGGGGAAAGTGATGTCCACACAGATTATCACATTAATAGCAAGGTCTTAAGCACACAATCATTCATGAGGGACTTGGCCACCCAGGTTGATAACAAACTGACTCTTGACCACCATATTGCCTCCGTTGTATGGAAAGCTATCTACATGGCCCACTTCATTAGAAGGGTATCTCATCCAGGGACAATGAGATCATAACAGTCCTGTATTCCTCCCTTATAAGACCCATTATTGAGTACAATGCCTCCTTTCGGCATGTACCTAACAAAGCACATGCAGCAGCTGGAGAGACCACAGAAGCTTTTCACTGGGAGATTCCATGGCCTCAAATATCTACTCTATACAGATAAGCTAAAAGCCCTGTCCCTCTACTCAGTCTCATACAGACTCCTCAGAGGTGACCTCTGTCTGGCATACAAAGCAATCTCAGACCCTGCCTTGATGAGACTGTAGCATATCCAAAAGTCAAACTCCACTCGAGTAACCACATGCGTGGCCTAAACCTGGTCTATGACATCAATAGGACTTGGGACAAATTTCTGTCCCAGAAACTCCCTCTTTTGTGTAATAGGCTCCCTCTCCACATCAAACAAAGTACCTCATTAACCCTTTTTAAGTACAACCTGGATAACTGGATGGGGAACAGAACAATTCATCCCTGGGATTCAACCTGTGTCTCTGCTGGACAAGAGCATCGGGTGCTGACTTGTCGGAACATGGGCTAAATTCTTGGCTAGGCTTGTAATGTTCTCAGGGCTAATAACCTAGTAACTTCCTATAATGCTATGATCCTATTACCAAATAATGGGTTATCCTGTAGCTGTTAATGAATCTGGCCCATTATTAGTTAATAATTAATGGCTAGATAGGGAGGGTCAACATAATAAGATTAAAATGGTAGAAATGATACCATACAAGAAATTTCAATGATATTTACCTACTGCTACAAAAATGGGTGTGTCAAACTGACACTGAAAGTTGTTTTGTGCCAATAGAAACATTACTATTCCATGAAACTATTATTGAAAAACAAAAAGTAGCTGTAAACATGCTCTGTTTCCCATGTTAAAAAGTCAAATCATTAGATGTTGTGCAAGTGATAGCCATGTTGTTACTCCTATGAAAACTATAACCTCTGAAAATCATTCTTCTGAAAATGTTAGAATGTTTGAGTCTGCATTCTGTTGCTATGACCAGTCTTAACAATCTCTTAACAGAAGGCAGAAACCTGAAAGGTCTGTTGGACAGAGCAGTTAACACTTACAAAAGAGCAATAGGTCTGTAAGAAGAAAAGTATTGCCAACAAAGGAATAGAAATAGCATGCATTTATTCATGATGATAGGAGATAGTATCCAATTACTCAGATAGAAATACAGACTGGGTTTGGAAAAGTAGGTAATCCCATAGCTGTTGTTCCCAATTTAACACATAAAGGACATCCTATGTAAACCACAGAAACAATAATTAAGGAAGGTTTCGCTAAGTAGTGAGGAAGTGTTTTCAGAACTTCCAGGCAGAATAAATGTAATTCAAAATCAGGGGGAAAGGTTAACTCATAGCCGGCCTTAGGCATAGGCCAACTAGGCGGCCGCCTAGGGCGCCGGTCTAGCAGGGGCGCTTTTCCAGTATTTATTTGGTATAGGTAGACCAGGATGGGGACACCAGGTAATGTGGTGGGGGGGCGCCATGGAGCCCTTTTGCCTAGGGCACCAGTTGACCTAGGGCCGCTCGTTAACTTAAAACTCTATAGAATACCAGATTCCTGAAGGTAGGTTATAGAGAAAATAGTAAGGCAATGACTCAAAGGAGACAGAATAGAGATGTTGCAAATTAAGTGCAGCAACCTAAAAGCAAAGGGAGCAATTGGGATCTGTAATGATTATATGAAGCAGAGTAGTATTATAAAGGGTGATGATAACCCATCTGGTGTGTGGGGGCTAGAGACACTAGTAGAAAGGTTGGAGAAGATGCCTGTCTTAAATGCACTAAGTGGGCTAAAACCATTCAAAGGTAAAGTACTACAATGGTATGGCTCAACCCACCATAAAGAAGATGGCCTATTTGGACACACAGGTCATTCAATTTGTGTGAAATTGGCAGTTTTGAGTTGTGGGATCTATTGTAGTATACCATGGTAGTTGTCACCATTTGAAAAACATTATAAATGACCAAAAAATGTAAAAAAAATGTATAAATAAAGTCTATACTAGTGTAATAACTCATTATAAATAAGCCTGGAGTGGTGCTTTGCAGGGTTTATTGTAAATAGAATGATGGTTCTGTATTGTGTTTTCTATTAAGTTGTACATGTTTCTTTAAGAACAGAAATGTACCAGCCTGTATTAGTGAGAGCAGGCTTGTTGAATGAGCTTGGGAGTATACTATAAAGATACAGCTGAAAACAGTCCTACTAGAGAGTGTTTGCATTTCGTGAAAGGAGACTTGATAGCCAGGGCAGTGGCTCAGGGAGAGAAAGATTCAACCACAGGGAAGGAGGTCCTGCAGGGATAAACTATAAATTGTCCTGGGAAGAGGAATTCAGAGAAACCTGTTAACAGAGACTGTTTTTCAGCAGTATAAAGCAGAGAATTAAGAGTGAGTTAAAGGTATTTGCTGTACATTTTGTTAAACTGCAAGACTTTATTTTTGCTTGGATGAACCTACATTTGGAGGTTTCAGCTGCTTTAATCTTCCACAACATATGACTAAGTATAAACAGTATAGTTTTCATCTCTGTCTGTGATATCTCCTTTGAAGAAAAATAGATCTCATTGCCTCAAAAAATATACATCTGAGTAACACATGCATTAGAAAGTATATTCAGCATGGCAATACATTAACATCTTATCCTGAATCCAATCCAAATGTAAAATGAAAATCTAGATACAGGATAACAATTTAAATTTTGTTTCTCCTTTTATAAACTGAAAACACAAGCAAGTTACCAGCAAGTTATCAGATTAAGAGTTAATTCTGAATATGACATGCTTATTAAGACTACATATCAGAGAATGATTACATTATCAATCATGTGAAAAAATGCAACACAATGGATGGTGCATTATCTGTACAGCTCATGTGAGCAATTAAACATTTTATCGCATTATTTCACAAGCTTTAATTAACAAAGGCCTGAATCTTGTACATGCTACTGTTGTGCAGCATTTTTCTTTAAAATGAAGGTCATATTAGAATGGCATTGAATCACATTTTGATATGATTGTTGTAGAAAAAAAGCTGATTACACTAAACCTATCAAAACAACTTACGTTCATTAATTTCTCGGTCATTTGTTCTGAGCGGAAGTTTTTACTGTGAGAAAGTTGTTAATTACTCACATCTGTACTTATAGCATAATCAAATAAATAATGCTGACTGCGTACAAAAATTATCTTCTTAAATGTTACTGGGAAAATAAAAGCACACAAGTCTCAAAAAAAATAATAATGGTTATAATATCTACCCAGTTTTAAATCTTGATCGAAATATACAATGTTTTAAAGAATGTAAGCTAAAGCTAAAGGTTCAAGTCATCTTTTGGACACCAGATATGATTATCTTTGCTGATTATTTAGAATGCAATATGCAAAAATGCCTAGTTCTCTGGATGACCTGGCTGCTTTAATCTGGTTAAGTGAATCACATAGAATCGCACAGTATGCAAATTGAAATCGTGGGAATCAAAGCCTAAAGGTTGCAACCTGCTCACAACATATTAATACTATAACATATTGTGTCTGTGTCCAACCTACAGCTATAGTGAAAAAAATGATTAACATTTGTCTGTAGTTTAAAAAAGAACATCATTAAAATAAAGAAAAGGAAGATGTTTTTATTCAGTACAAGAAACCACAGAGAAAAATGTTATAAAACAATGAATGTATTCGTGAACTCCAGGAGAATGAAAATTACTGAAACTTCATTTTCTGTGTCTGTCCTGACTACAACTAAATTGAAGAATGA
>NC_056726.1:1591387287-1591617287 GCF_019279795.1 Protopterus annectens
TCCTGAAAACTAGTTATGAAAATAAAATTGCCAAAGATTCCAAAGACAACCACAAGGCATTCTATAGTTATGTCAAGAATCTAAATGGCAAGGCTCAGATCTGCTCTGAGCTTCAACAGAATGGCATTAAATATACTGATCCCAAGGATATTGCCAATATTCTGGCAGATCGATTTAGTGCCTACTTCACCCCCCTCTCACCCCCTAAAGGGCCAATCTCAATACCAAAACATTGCCAAATTCAGGTAATCACAGCCACACTGCACTTTCCAAAGCTAAGAATACAGCATTCATGGGACCAGATGACATCCCAGGCTGTGTACTACATGGACTACAAAATGAACTGGTACCTCACCTAAGTGTCATGTTTAATCATAGCCTCACCTCAGGCTTCGTGCCCACTGAGTGGCACACAGCTACAGTTATCCCACTCCACAAGGGGGGATCCACCTTGGATCTTGGGAACTACCATCCCATCAGTCTGACGAGCCTGATCTGCAAGGCCATGGAAAGCATTATCATGGAACTTATAAACAAAGACACTGGCAACCTTCAAACACTGGACCTCACCCAGTTTGGGTTTGTGAAGGGCTGATCTTGTCTCCTGAACCTGATTGACTTCTTCAAATCAGTCTCCAGAGCTGTGGACGAGGGTAAGGAGATCCACACAACCTATCTGGACCTCGCCAATGCCTTCAACACCATCCCCCACTCTGGAATCATAGATAAACTTACTAAGCTGAGAATAAATCCCTACATCACTCGATGGGTTGCCAACTGGCTTACTGACAGAACCCAGACTGTAAAAGTAGCCGACTCCAAATCCAGCTCCAGACAAGTGACAAGTGGAGTACCTCAGGGTTCAGTCCTAGGACCACTCTTGCTTGGCATCTACTTCTCTGAAGTACAGGCCAACACTAAGGGACTCTGGCTAACAAAGTTCACAGATGACTGCAAACTGGGAGCCATTACTGAATCCCCAAATGATGTGGATATTCTGCAAAAGGGCCTTACAGAAACAGATGCTTGGTGACAGAGCCATGGGCTCAAGCTTAATGCCAAGAAATGCATTGTTATCCCCTTTGGAAAAAAAATGTACCCATTAATTACCACATAGGCGGCAATACAATAAACATCGAAAGTGTGATGAGAGACTTAGGGACACAGGTGTCCAGTGGTCTCACTTTCGATAACCACATTTCTAAAACAGTCAGGAAATCCTTCTATGTGGTACACCTCATCACTAAGGGCTTTTCATCCAGAAAAAAGGAGGTCATTGTCCCACTGTACTCATCCCTCATTAGACCCATTATTGAGTATAATTCCCCATTTGTTATGTACCTCACAAGACATCTGCAACAGATGGAAAGGCCACAGAAATACCTCACTAAAAGAATCACAGGCCTAAAGCAGATGCCATATGCTGACCATCTAAAAAACCTCCAGCTATACTCTGTGGCATATTGTCTACTCAGAGGCGATCTCTGCTTAACATACAAGGTCATGTCAAACCCTGAGCTGTTTGACATGCTCCACTTAAAGAAATCCCAATCCCTCAGAGCCACACACTCCAGGGATCTAAACCTTGTCATCACAATGAACAAAACATGCTGGAGGGATAGGTTCCTGACCCAGAGACTCCCCATACTCTGGAATAGACTGCCCATACATGTCAAGCAGAGCACCTCCTTGGCCCTCTTCAAAAGGAACCTTGATGATTGGATGGGAGATAGGAAATTCACCCCGGGGATCATGTCAGTTGCCCTGCTAGACAGAGGTCCAGAGAAGTAGATATTGTGGAAAGAAATATCCAGGGAATTGTTATGGCTAGGCTTGTATAGGCCCTAGGCCCAATAGCCTAGTACCAACATATGAACTATGAACCTATGAAGATGCCTTTCTATCCCTTAGGGACATACAGAAAACCAAAGATTATCATTTAAGTGTGCCTAGGTTCCTTATGAAACACCTGTTGTAAATATAATAACATTAGTTATATAATCAAAGTTCACATTTTTCTGTTCGAAGCATATGGTGCATTTCTCATAATTAACAACAGACCGTTCTCAAAACAAAAGTATATTTTGTCTACAACCACTTCACCATTGCTTCTGCAGTGAAGGTAAGAATGCTTCCCAGCATGCAGTCATTAGCAAAGTTTTGTCATGCACAGGTGATCCACCTTTAGTAAAATGCATATTACTAAGCATTGTCCTGTTCCTCGAATTGCATGTGTTCTGTTGTATCTAAGACTATTCCTCCTTCTCAAACACTAAGTAGTTTGTCTTTATTCATATTTTATATAGCAGTTTATTTGCACTGCATTTCATCATTCAGCATACTTTAATATTAGGCATGGTCAAATGATTGTGATATGAGAAAGATATGATGTAAAAACAGCAATACTTTCATCTATAATGGTAGATATTTCATCAGAGATGCTGCCAAGTTTAGAGGCATTATATACCCTTAACATTCACAAATGTATGGTGAGTGTAAGGAAATCTACAATAAACTGGAAAATTGTTAATTTTTTTTCAAAGACAAAATGCATAAAAATGACCTAGTCATGTTATATCTGAATAAAAGTAAATTATGTGCAAATAATCACTTTATACAAGTGAAAGAAGCTGAATTTGGTTTGCCTTGTCAGTAAAAAGTAATATGCGAAAGAACATCAGGGGGATTCAATAAAGCCTACACTGTCATTTTTCACTGTGTGCATCATGGCATGATGCACACATGGTCACTAAATGTTTTAGATTCAGTAAATGCCATGTGGAGGTGTGTACCCCCATGCAAACCAGATAAACACTGAGGTGTGTTAGTTACAGCATAAGTAGCTGAATTGCATGCTAATCAACCAATTCAACATGGTGTAGCTATTCAATAAGCTATAAAGTATCCATGTAGACTCTGTGCTGGTTTGTCCTATGTATTCATAGGTTCATAGGTTGGTACTAGGCTATCAGCCCTAAGGCCTATACAAGTCTAGCCATAACAATTCCCTGGCTATTTCTTCCCACAGTATTTATTTCCCTGGACCTCTGTCTAGCAGGGGGACTGATGTGATCCCCAGGGTGAATTTCCTATCTCCCATCCAATCATCAAGGTTCCTTTTCTTTCAAACATACTTTAAAGGGCTTATTGATTGTACCTGCCCTCAAGATCTCTACTTTGGATCTGGGAATTCTGGATAGTTATCACTGTGTATCAAAGATTCCCTACATCAGGAAGGTTATCTGAGAAAGTGTTGTAGGCAGCTTGGATTCTTTTTAGAAACTCACAAACTCCCATTTTATTTTGATTTCACAGCATTCCATATCACTAAGAATGCACTCCTTTGAATGTTTAATGAGCTTCTTGTGACTCATTAATGAAATTATATGATACTGGTTGTCTTTCAACTCTCCACAGTGGTTAACCATTTGATCCTTTTGTAGCGACTGAAGATCTGCTATGGGTGTCACTGTCACAGTCCTTGGGCGGCTCACCTTCCACTTCTGTGGGTGCAGTCAAATGGCAGCCTTAAGAATTACTTCCACCTCCTCTGCTTATCCTTTCGTTTGTGGAGTTCTGCTGGAATTTATAATACTTTACCTCTTATCTAGAGTCTAAATGTTTCTGTTTGATGATTTACTTAAAGGGAGTTTTGTAATACAGGCATGGAGAGGAATTTACATGGATAGAACCATGTCAACTGCTGCATTTACAAGGTAAGTCTTGAACCTGGAGTGTATTGTGTAATAATAAAAATGAGTGGCATATCCTTGTATCACACTAATAGAGCATCATATCCTTGTCTGTGCCATAACAGTAACCCATCTTTGCTCCCCTCCAACAAAAGGACAGTCTATCTTTTTTGTGCCATAACAGTGACTCACCTATGCACTCTCCCAAAAGAATAGGAAAATGACACAATGTGCTAACAAACCCCTCTTTGAAATGCTAAAATTTCCATCAAAGGAACTGTCACTGAAACATTTGTACATATTTATCACACAGCATTCCATTTGCATGTATTGACAGTCATGAATACCTCTGAAATCTTGGCAAACATTCCCATGCCATCCATACACTTCTGACTAATGCATACAGATAAAAGAATGTAAAAGCCTATGCCTATGCTTCAAATATTTCTTAAATACATTCCAGCATATGCAGTATGTAGCTGACCAAATGGAATCATACATTCTGAAGTGCAGTACTTCTCTGTACAGGTATATCCTGAAGAAATGATGTTATGTGCACTCTTTCCAACATAAACAAATGTCCCCACCATCAGTTTTCCTAGCTACACAGTTGCTTTATGGTGTAGATTCAGGGTTGTCAGCACAGTGAAAATACAGATGAGGTGTGAATTCATTAGAATTGCTGAATCCCAAAAAAATGGATCATGTAGGGATGTAAACATAGTGCAGCCACTCCCTCAGTGTTTGGTTTTAATGGATTGCAACTGTGACTGATCAGTGTTTGGGAGAATGAAAACACAACAGCACTGCAGGCTGCCTTAGTCCTATTGGCTGTGTCATGTCACATCTGCAAAGTATTAGAAGTAAGGCTGGAAATGTAATTAAGCAACACACAAGTCACAGGTTGTGTTCCTTCACATCCAACCCACCCTTCATTTGTTGGCAACTGCATATGATATTATTTCCACTTAATATTCATTCCTCGCACATTTGAAGGCCAATGATATAGAATGGCTTGCACACTGCATGTCTCAGATTACTGCCCAGATTAATGAAGAATGGCCAACAAGCACAGAAATCTAAGGCACAGCTGTATATTTGCAAGCAACAACCATTACAGGTTGTGTGATCACTTGGTACACTGCATCCAAAACTAATACATGTACAAATAATACTTGTATGGCTTGATATCAATTTAGATGCTGTTCAAGCTGGTTGTGTGCATATTGATTTAAGTTATTTGCTGCAAATCTGTTTGTGTGGCAAAGAGGGATAATGCACCCATCTTGGTTCTAAAGGTGTATTGGAGTGAGAGTTCTAATCTAGACCTATGTAGAAATATATTGTGTATACTAACAATTTCTAGTGTGTATGTCATAAACTGCTTTTCCTTATTTTTTCCTTTTTGGGGGGGGGGTGCATTGTTTGCAAGATGTGCCACTTAGTGCAAACTGGGCAACTGGTCAGACAGGGCCCAGACAGTCAAAAACAGCAACCAGATGCATTCAATTAATACTATTATTAGTCATCATGCAAACCCACTAAGTGACATTGGATGTTGTTAACAACAAGACCTTAAGAATGATTAGTAAAATAAAGGATGTCATGTAACTAGTTCTGTAGAAGCAGGTGAAAGTGTAGGACTAGAGTAAAGATGGTCCTGTGTTCCAGTATATGATGTGCAACCTTTGTTTTACCGTTGTGACATTGCAGTTTATAACAATGAACTGCAACATAGATGAATGTTTTTACAACCTTGGTTCAGGGTTCAAATACAGCATATTCCATGCACTTTTACTGCTGTTCCACTTCCCATTATAGTCACTCTCACTTATAACACTTAACATGGTGTAGCAGATATTAATTATATCTATGAGGGCTGAAGCACTAGTATTGCATCAGATATGTATTCATGTATCTCTGCGTTATCACATTTATTCTCAAATGTATGACTGTGGGTATATTGTGTACTATAATCTTGCAAGTATATTTCTGCTATCTGGACTGACATGGCCTTTACATTTGTCTAACACACATACACAACTGTCTGTACATCCAATAACCTTGAATTTTCTTTGCTTGCTACTGTTGTCCTCTGCTTTCTATCATGTAAACATGGTTCTCAGAGGTGCACACTGCTGTGCACTGAGTTTGCATGATGCTAAGTGGAGTACAACATTTTCAAACAGTGTGCTCACTCCCAGAAAATGAGATGACTGGAACTGGTGGGAAACCATCATTCTCTGTTGCTCTAGAGCCGTGGCATACATGGCAGGCATTTGTGGGGAAGGTGTCAGGTTTACGGCACAGAGGTGCAGTGTATAGGAGTCTAAGATATTTATTGGACTCCTAGTTAAGAATCACAGTACCAGGCTTTTGCAGGGCGACTAACCCTTATCTATTCTTTTTTTTAATTTTATTTTTTATTTATTTTTTTATTATGTGCCATCATAATGTGCCCATGTCATCCATACGTACCACATCACTAAATGCTCCACAACACAGTGGGGTAGGCCTGCTCACAGGATCTTCCTGCCCCCCCCCAGCTCCAGCACCATTGCCCAGCATGTCTGGGAGCCAGTCTGGCAACACTTGATCTGCTGCCCCTGCACTAACTGCCCCCTCAGGTAGTCCTGTCTGGAGGCTGGTCCAGTGGTACCCTCAAGAAGCAGTGGTAGAGGTGGTGATTTTATCACCTGTACTGAATTTCCAGGGATGGTGCCTAGGGTTATGCAGTGCACTGCTGGTACACACTTACACCAGCTGTAGAGGCTGCCCTCCTTTATTTTACATAATAGCAGGAGGAGAAACAGATGTCAGGAACTCCAGTCAGTGGTGGAGTGTGATGACAGTAATGACACTCCAGTGGGCAAGAACTTGATTCTCACTGTCACCTAGCTTGACAACCATCGGTTTGTGATATCCCCACCCTCACAATAATCATAGTGGTGCCTAACCTTTTGTGTCCATCACTGTCCCTGTTTCTTGTCTTGTATGTGTTGTCTGAATGCAATTTCTTCATCACCTATCCAACTTACTTCACCCAGACAATCCTACTTCTCTTTCCCAACATTTCTCTCTCTCTCTCTGTCTCCCTCTCTCTCTCTCTCTCAAAAAAAAAAAAAAAAAAAAAATAGGCACCTGTTCCACAAAAAAAAAATATATATCCTATACATAACTCTCTAATTTACGCATGAGTCTTCTTGACACACTTGATTCAGTCCAATTGGCTATTCAACATGATTGTTTTGTGGTCATCCCTCTCTCTGGAGATGACAGCCCAAATTCAGTTAATATTTGGCAGATATGTTCACTTTAAACTGTTAAAGAAATGGATTGCAATAGTTCTTTCCTACCTCCATCCTGCACATTCCTGCCCTGCTTTCCCTTAGTTCTTCCCCTTGCGTGCTCCTCATTTCACTACTGTCCTATCTTCCCCATTTCTTTGCTTTAATGCATTATTGCACAGTGGTGTGCATCACTTACCAACACGCAGCAATGGTAATGTGAAAGTAGTTAAAGGTATTACATACAGCTCTGTTTCAACCCAGTACCATCTGGAACAAAACCAAAATACTGGTGATGGCACAAGGAATGAAACAATAACCAAACTTCTTTAGCGTATAGTTTATTTTCACTGCTTTCATCTTAAACTTCTTCAGAACTAAAAACAGCACTTAAAAACTTCCATACTTATATATGCATACTTATTAACACTTACATCACACCATTAACCAATTTCCAATTAAAGTGCCACAGTAAAATTTAAATTCTTAAGCCTATAAAAAACATTATTTACATACAATTTCCTATATTTCAGAAAACATTTAAAATTAATAACTTCATTCAGTTCTGGTGTTTTATCTGCCTGAAGTTGTATTTGCCACCAGGGTTCTCTTTTTTTCTAAAAAATTCTTAAAATCACTGCCCCTTGCATCTAACTTAACTATTTCTAAGACTGAAAGAATACATATTTTATATGTCCTACACACGACTGTGTGCCTATATAAAGTGTTTTGTATCTCTATTTTTGATATAATATTGCTCTCTCACCCTTTCATATAATGATCTAGTAGTCATTACTACATAAAAAGTAGAACATCCACTGCACAAACAAATATATACCACCCCTTTTGTTTTACAGGTGTCATGTCCTGGTATTTTTATAGTGCTGGGATAGCTTAATATATTAATAAATGAACCTTCTAATATATATTTGTACCAGGACATCCCACCTGTAAAACAAAAGGGGTGGTATATGTTTGTTTGTGCAGTGGATGTTCTACTTTTTATGTAGGAATGACTACTAGATCATTATATACACTGTTGTAAGCTCCTGGTGTTCTGGCTGAAGTGTGATTCTCAAACAATCTGGAAATATATCGCTGATTGATAAGTTTATTTCTTGGCATTTTAGCCTTTCAGAGTTCTGCATTGTCTTAATTTTGCCTGACTGAATTATTGTTTGCCTGACTGAATTATTTTATGTATTTTCATTTTTTATGTTTCTCATCTGTCCTGAAACTGCTTCCCCCCAATTCCTGAGGTGGAGTTTATAAAACTGTTCTAACAGCTTTTGTGTTATCTGATTGCTTCAAGGCTTGCTGATTTAAAATAGTTTCTGTTTGTAAATTCTTGCATACACTGTTGGAAACTCCTTGTGTTCTGGTTGAAGTGTGATTCTCAAACAATCTGGAAATATATCACTGATTGATAAGTATATTACGTGGCATTTTTACCGTTCAGAGTTCTGCATTGTCTTAATTTTGCCTGACTTGAATTATTGTTTGCCTGACTGAATTATTTTATATATTTTCTGGCATTGTTTTATGTTTCTCATCTGTCCTGAAACTTTTTTCCCCTCCCTCCTACCCTATTGTTGTAGTTTTGTTATAGTTGGTGGCTTTGCAGTTGTCCACCCCTACTGTAAATTTGATCTGGGGCACCCCTCCCAGTCTGGTGTTCACTCTACTTAATACAGAGAGAACATTTGAGAAGGCCAACCCACTTAGGTTCTTACCTTGAATTTTTCTTCGGCTCCTTCTTCCTCTCTCCTTTCACTTTACTAAAAAAAAAAAATTGCACTTTATTTTGCTTTTGCCTCTTCTGAAAAGTACTCAGTTGTATTTATTCTGCTGCATTTATTACTGCTTGGTAGTTGCCTGATTAAATTGTAATTGTTATTCTAAGCCTTTTGGTTTAAGTACTTGGGCTTCAGACCAGTTGTTTTACATTAAGAAGGTTTGTGGTCTGCACTGTTGTGGCAGGACAGGTAGCTTACATCCTTCTAAGCTAGGAGTTGCTGATTGAAGGCTTAATGTCTGTTACTCTAAAAGTGTATTAGTTCTGGTTTAAGCACTTGGGCTTCAGGCCAGTTATTTTACATTATGAAGGTTTGTGGTCTGCACTCTTGTGGAAGGAGAGGTTAGATTCTGCCTTTTTGAGCAGGGAATTTCTGGTTAAAGGATTATTGTGCCTACTTATTTGAACTGTTTCGTTCTGAAATTGGTGCGCTTTGTTTGCTGTAGCATAGACTAGATTCAGGTATGCTGAATCTAGCTTTGTTTGTTTAACTTGAGCACTAATCCAGGCCATCGTTTTTGAGAAGGTTCCCCTGCACCCTAGTGGCAGGAGTGTGTAGTTAGAACTTGTCTGATTGAAGACTGTTAGAACAGGGCTCAGTTTTTAGCTTTTTTACTAGTTAATTTGGTAATTTGTTTAAACCAGTTTGCTCATTTTCTATTGTTATATATAAAAATTGCACTTTACTCATCTGCATTTACTGTATTTGTGTTTCTTCATACTTTATTGCATTTATTATGCTGCACTTATTACTGCTTGCTAGTAGCCTGATTAAATTGTAACTGTTATTCTAAGCCTTTGGTTGAAGCACTTGGGCTTCAGACCAGTTGTTTTACATTAAGAAGGTTTGTGGTCTGCACTGTTGTGGCAGGACAGGTAGCTTACATCCTTCTAAGCTAGGAGTTGCTGATTGAAGGCTTAATGTCTGTTACTCTAAAAGTGTATTAGTTCTGGTTTAAGCACTTGGGCTTCAGGCCAGTTATTTTACATTATTAAGGTTTGTGGTCTGCACTCTTGTGGAAGGAGAGGTTAGATTCTGCCCTTCTGAGCAGGGAATTTCTGGTTAAAGGATTATTGTGCCTACTTATTTGAACTGTTTCGTTCTGAAATTGGTGTGCCTTGTTTGCTGTAGCATAGACTAGATTCAGGTATGCTGAATCTAGCTTTGTTTGTATAAATTGAGCACTAATCCAGACCATCTTTTTTTGAAGAAGGTTCCCCTGCATCCTAGTGGCAGGAGTGTGCAGTTAGAACTTGTCTGATCAAATACTGGTGGAAAGGGGCAGAGTTTTTAGCTTTTTATTAGTTAATTTGTTATTTTTTTTAAATCAGTTTGCTCATTTGCTACCGTTATATTAATAATATACACTTTATGCATCGCCGCTTAGCTAGGGTAAAATTATTCCTGGTGCCATAAAGTATGCTCTTCAAATTTTCCCTTAGAACTAGCCAGTGTTTTAATTTTAGCACTCAAATCTGATTCTTTGAGCTCAGCACTTGTTTAGAACTCATTGTAAGCACTAAATAAGCTACAAATTGCTACAGCACTCAACTTTCCTCACTTGTCTAGAGGAAAACAGTTTTTAGTACTTAATAAATAAGCACCTATCCAGGCATGTCTAAGGGTCAGCTCACAGTGTTTTCTCCTGTCTACCTAATGAACCTGGGCATCTTGGGGCAATGCAGTGATTGCCTCATGTACACAGACAACCCTCTCCTCCTACCACCCAACACTACAACCTGTGAGAGATGCACTTATATTGCCAAACTGGAAGCAAAGCTCTCTTCACCCAAGGCTGGACTAGACAGTCAAGAGGAGAAGGTAAACACTTGCACCACACCACACTCATCACATAGTCCCTCAAAACCTACACCACCAAAACACACACATAGCAACACAAAACGCACACCTACATTTGTGGACGCTCTGAATAAAAATCTGCTCAAGTAACAGAGGCCACCAAAGCAGAAACGCAAGCAACCCCCACCCTCCAACACAACCCAAATGACACATAGCCCACAAACTCAGTGTGCCACTCAACCACAGCCCATAAGGTATAACAATGTACCCAACACTTTAGTCATAGGGGACTCTATAGTCAGGCACACTGATGTTCCACTCACCAGGTTAAACAAAGTTACTGTCAGCTGCCTGTCAGGTGCCAGGATCTGCCACATAATGCATGCAATCAGGTCACTCTACAGCAAGTACAAATATGACTCTGTCATTGTCCATGTTGGTATGAATGACCTGAAATGTATCTCCTTGGACTACATGAAAAGAGACATGGAGGAGCTCTCCGATCATGTAGCCCAAGCAGGTATGACCCTAGACCTAAGTAGCATCCTGCCGTCACCCAGAATGATACCACAGTACAGGGACAAAATGATTGGCTTCAACAATTGGCTAAGCATCTGTTGTCATTCTAAGGGGATCCAGTATCTGTCTGCCTGGGATGACATGATCGACAGACTTACGATGCTTTGCCAGAAATGGCCTGCACCTGTCGCCCTTGGGATTCTGGATACAAGTTAAGGCTCTTACCACCCCTATAGTGCCTTGTTTAGGCAAGGTTCCAATGACAAATTCACCACCATAACAGGTACAAGCAAGCAAAATCTGAGGGTAATGCTACTCAATGTTAGAAGTCTAAACCTCAAAATGCATTCACTCGAGGCACTCCTTAAAATGGAGAACATCGATGTCTGTGCAGTGACAGAGATCTGGTTAAAGGCTCCAGAGAGCACCCCTGCATTGCCGGACTATAATTCATACCACACCTTTCGGCCACCTAGCCTGGACAAAAGCACTAAAGGCGGAGGTGTGTCCATATTCATTAAGGATATCCACACCTCCAGGCTAGTTGCTCAGCATAATGCATCTGAGATTATCCAAGTGCAACTAATTCTGGGCAGGACCGCAATTCAAATTGTAACTTGCTACAGGTCCCCCACCATGCCCCAGGATTCTCACTACTCATTTCTTGACACACTGGAAAATATTAGGGTACAACTCAACACCCTAATAATGGGTGATTTCAATTACCCCACCATTAACTGGAAAAAATACACATGTACCAACTCTTTTGCTCAACATTTTCTAGAATTCATAAATTCCAATGCCTTGGATCAACTTATCTACACCCCCACCAGAGGCAGCTATATCCTAGACCTGGTCATTACCAACATGGTTGACCAGTGTTCCACACCAGAGGTCAATTCCTCGTTGGTCAGATACAACCACAAGCTAATCAGCCTAGACATCAACATCACTCCCCCCCCCCAATTAGGGAAACCACTGTAAAAAGTTTCTCCAAACCCAACTTCACGCTTCTTAAGACAGAAGTGGCAAACTTCATGATACCCATGCAGATGGACAATAGAGGTACGACTGCTGAATCCTAAACAAATGTACTTTATAAGCACTTACATGAGTGCATGGATCATGCTATCCCTAACTGAACCAAAATGCTATCCTCCAAAAAAAGGAAGCCAATCTGGTGGTGCCCTACCATAAACAAACTCTACAACAGAAGAAAGAAACTGTTGCAAAAAAGAGTAAAATCTCATGATTGGAAAAACTCCCTGGTTAGCCTCAGTAAGAAGCTGAGATCCCACATAAAATCCTCCAAAGCTAATTACAAAAACAAAATCACCACTGATTCTAAAGACAACCACAAAGCATTCTATAGCTACTTCAAGAATCTCAATGGCAACACTCAGATCTGCTCTGAGTTACAGAACAATGGCACTAAATATACAGAAACAACTGATATTGCCAACATCCTGGCAGATAGATTCAGTGCTAACTTTACCCCCTCTCACCCCCTAAAGGGCCCATCTCCATACTGGAAGAATGCAAAGTTCTTGTAATCACGGCTGCACAGGTAAAAAACACACTTTCCAATGCCAAGAATACAGTATCCATGGGACCTGACAACATCCCAGGCTGCATTCTACATGAACTACAGAATGAAATGGCACCCCACCTAAGCACCATATTCAATCATAGCCTCACGTTGGGCTTTGTGCCCACTGAATGGCGCATAGCAACAGTTATCCCACTCCACAAAGGGGGAGCCACCATGGACCTCAGGAACTACCACCCCATTAGCCTAATGAGCCTAGTCTGCAAGGCCATGGAACATATCATTATGGAACATATAAACAAAGACATTGGTAATCTCCAAACTCTGGACCCACCCAATTCAGGTTTGTGAAAGGCAGATCATGTCTCCTAAACCTGATAGACTTCTTTGAAGCAATCGCCAAAGAAGTAGACAAGGGTAAGGTGGTTCACACAGCCTATCTAGATCTCACCAAGGCTTTTGACACCATACCCCACTCTGGAATTATAGATAAACTCACTAAACTAGGTATAAATCCCTATGTCACAAGATGGGTTGCCAACTGACTCACTGACAGAACCCACACTGTGAAAGTAGCAGATTCCAAATCTGACTTCAGATCAGTGACAAGTGAAGTACCACAGGGTTCAGTCCTGGGTCCTCTCCTGTTTGGTATCTACTTTTCTGAAGTACAGGCTAACACAGAAGGTCTTTAGCTAATGAAGTTCACAGGTGACTGCAAACATGGAGCCATAATTACAACTCCTAACAATGTGGACATCCTACAAAAGGGCCTCACTGTGACAGATGCTTGGTGTCAAAGCCATGGCCTCAAGCTCAATGCCAAAAAGTGCATTGTCATCCCCTTTGATAAAAACTCTGTACCCATGAGATACCATATAGGTGGTAGTCCACTTAACACTGAAAGTGTGATGAGACCTTGGTACACAGGTGGACAGTAGTCTCTTCTTTGATATCACATCACCACAGTAATCAGGAAATCCTTCTACATGGCACACCTCATCACAAAAGGTTTCTCATCCAGGAGAAAAGAGGTCATTGTTCCCCTCTACTCGTCAATCATTAGACCCATTATAGAGTACAGCACCCCTTTTGGTATGTACCTCACAAGATATCTACAACAACTGGAAAGGCCACAGAAGTACCTCACAAAGAGGATTACTGGTCTCAAACAGATGCCCTATGCAGACCATCTCAAATAACTCCAGCTTTACTCCGTCACATATCGCCTACTCAGAGGCAATCTCTGCCTAACATATAAAGCTATATCAAACCCAGAGCTGTTGGACATGTTTCACTTAAAAAAATCTCAATCACTCTGAGCTACATGCTCTAGGGACCTAAACCTTGTCACCACAATAAACAGAACATGCTGGAGGGATAGATTCCTGCCCCAGAGACTTCCCATACTCTGGAACAAACTACCTATCTATATCAAACAAAGCTCTTCATTAGCACTCTTCAAGAAAAATCTTGATGATTGGATGGGAAATAGGAAATTCACCCGGGGATTACCTATGTGGCTCTGCTTGACAGGGGCACAGTAAAGTAATTTTCTTGGGTGGAGAAAGCCAGGGTACATTTTTGGCTAGGCTTGTATAGGCCTTAGAGCCGATAGCCTAGTACCTACCAATGAACCTATGAACCTATATGAAAGGATGAGAGACCATTATTATAATATCAAAAATAGAGATAAAAAAGCACTTTATATAGGCATACAGTCGAGTGCAGGACATATAAAACAATTTATTTTTTCAGTCTTAGAAATAGTTAAGTTAGATGCAAGGGGAGGTGATTTTAAGATTTTTTTAGAACAAAGAGAAACCTGGTGCCAGATACAACTTCAGGCAAATAAAACACCAGGACTGAATGAAGTTATTAATATTAAATGTTTTTTTGAAATATAGGAAATTGTATGTAAATAAATATTTTTTTTTAGGCTTAAGATTTAAAATTTTACTGTGGCACTTTAAACGGAAATTGGTGAAAGTTGTGATCTAATGAAGTGTTAATGAGTATGTATAGATATATATATGTACGGAAGTTTTTTAAGTGCTGTTTTTAGTTCTGAGGAAGTCTTAAGACAAAAGTGGTGAAAGTAAAATATACACTAAAGAAGTCTGGTTATTGTTTTGTTCCTCATGCCATAATCAGTTTTTGGTCTTGCTTGTGGTTATTATACTGGTTGAAGTGTCTCTGTGGTTCATGGTTTTGCTTTTCATGGCCAAGGCTGCTCCTGATATTGTGATGGATTCTACCTTATTAGCTAATTCTGGCACTGGAAGTTCTGATGTTATTCAACTTTTACTTAATACCATGCTGGACATTCAAAAAACCTTAACGAAATTGGTACCTATGAACAGCAGACCTGAAGAGGTGGCTATCAGTTCTGAAGATGATAGCGATTCAGTTATTTTATGTACCAGAATACAAAGACCAGTATCACGGGTAATTAATCATAAACAAGAACAGCATGAAAATATGTAATATGTGGATGTTGCTTCAGTTCTTAATAACAGACGAGATCCATTTCTTAATTCTAGCTTTAACACCATGTCTAGTATTAATAACGAATATAAAGAATCCTGTGATAAAATGTTCAGACTGTTGAAAAAATATAGAAGTTTGGACTTGGAGAATAAATATCTGGAGAGATGTCTTGAACTGAAAATAGTACCTAAAGGACTGAGATTTTTCAAATGCCTGAATGGAATCAATGTGACTGACTTTTTTTACATTGCTCTGGTTGATTTTTTCAACCAGGCTGGCTTAAAATTGTTAACATTGTTAATAGACAATAATAAAAAGATTATGGATAATCTAAGAGCTGATATTATGAAATTAGATCAGCAGTTATATATTCAAAGCAGTAAGAATGCTTATTACTCTGCTTGCCTTTGTGATGTTGAACAGCATGAACAAGCCATTATCACATGTAAACATAATAAGTTAGTGAGGGATATAGCTGCTTATGAAAATTCAACAGCTTATTCCCTCTTTATGGTTAAAAAGAAAAACAATGACAAGAAGAGTTTTGTTTCCAACAGTAATTTTCATTTAAATGCTTCTATGAGAAAAACAATGACTGACAGTTCTCTTAACCAATCAGCTATGACAATTCCATTGGGGCGGAATATACAGAGTAGTTCCTGTGGCAATTCTATAAGTACATCCAGTACTTCAAATGAAGCTAGCCTAAGAGGAGCTGAACTGGGGAGGGAAACTGATAATTGCTTCATTAATCATGAAGGAATACATAATGAAATGAATGGTGCTAAGCCTTTTTATTTCAAACTGAGAAGAGAGGGGCGAAAACAAGAGCCATGAGAAACAGGGAATCAACACTTTCTGGATCGTCAACAGACAATTGAATACAAATGGTAATGACAACACTTGTATTTTTAATTTGTCTGATTTTCATTTAACTTCATTAAGGCGTTGTCTCTTGGACTTAATTTTGTGTCCACAAGAAAGGCAGACTGTGTACGAACTTTGTTGGAACTGAAACAATATACTAGAAAGTTAAATTTTAAATTTTTATTACATAATGTGCAACCCAGAGTTTCTAAAGTTTGTAAAACCTTCTTGTTTTAAACCGACTCTGCTAAATACATTGAAAGTATTTGAAGGAATATGTGAGACTGAAATCAGAGCTGTATTAGCAAAAAGTACAAATATTTTAATATTACAACTGATGAAAGAAATGTTTGATGGAAATAAGAAATAATCAGAAACTCAGAATAATGAGAAGTGACAAGGGAGGGGGACTAGTAGTAATGAATACTGACCAATATGTACACAGTATGTTAAACATGTTAAGTAATACGGAAGAATATCAGCAGATTAGTTTAGTTGAAATACAAAGAAAATTTAAAGAAATACATGTTTTTTTATATGACAATCTTATGAATAAACAGTTAAACTTTGATATTTCTAATTTCTGTGTGATAGAAAAACCTACTATTGGGACCTTGTTTAGAATACGAAAAATCCACAAGGACCAACCCCCCCCCACACACACACCTTTCGACCCATAGTCTCTTCTTCTAACTATATTACTGAAGGAATTGCCTTGGTGTTAGATGCTGTTTTAAATCCTATAAAACAAAGACTTAAATCATATATATTAAAGATTCATGGAACTGCTTAGATTAATTGAGAATATATCTCACTAGTTTTGATTTTAAAAGTGACAAACATATCATTTTTACAATAGATGTTGTGTCACTTTTTACTTCAATACCATATGAATTGGGTATAGAATATGTGAGAAATTTTTTAAATAAGTTTACCACCATTCCTAATTAACAGGTTAACTTATACTGTGAAATGTTGGATGTTTTATTGGACAACAATTTTTTTATGTTTGATAATAAATATTGTAAACAGTTGAAAGGTGTAATGATGGGGTCTCCTGCCTCCTCGCCATCTTTTGCTAATATTGTGATGGGATGGTGGAAATGTACGGTATTGAAAGAAGTCTGTGAAATATTTAATGTGTACTGTTATAATAGATTTGTGGATGATTTGTTTTTTATTGTAGAAGGTGATAATAATGGGTCTACTTGATACGGTCGACATTTCACAATGTCGAAATTAATATCGCTGAGACCATATGATCGACATTTGAAATGTCGACCATGCAAGTAGAACACAAAAAACAAAAAAAAATGACCTTAACGCTTCTAGCAGGCCTGCACCCCCGGAACTTAAATATACCAACTCCGAGATTGCACTGCAGTGCGGAAGTGGAAATCTTTCCATTCCACACTGTAGGGAGATGCCGGTTCCCCATGGTCGACATTTCAAATGTCGATCATATGGTCACAGCCATATGAATGTCGCTATTGTGAAATGTCAACCATTCAAAGGGGACCCATAATAATACAGTAATAAGTTTTGTAAACATGATTAATGTTAAATCTGAATTTCTGAGGTTCACTTTGGGAGAGAAAGGAATAAATGTGAACTTTTTAGATGTTAATTTGTATTTGAATGGAAAAAATAATGTCTTTGAAAGTAAAATACATTGTAAAGAGACATTTGTAAACAGTTACCTACATAATAAAAGTAATCACCCGCTGTTTATGAGAAAAAATATGCCAAACGGTCAGTTAATAAGGTGCAGTCAGATGACTAGTAATGATGAAGTTACAAAAGAAGAATTTACAAAAATTTGTGAGATGTTTATTGCTAAAGGGTATAGTAAAAGTGAACTAAGTAAATTAGCAAATTGAATTTATAGTAAAAGATATGAGAGGTACCCCCCTGTATTAAAGGCACCATTTAGAACTAATGTAACAACTGTGGGGGGGGGGGTAAACAACATCATAGAGTCACTTGTAATTTGGAAATGTCAGTAGACAGTAAAGAAATTAGGACTATAATAAAAAATAACTGGAAGATTTTAGAAGGGAATAAAGACTTGTTTGAGGTTGTAGGTAGTAAACCCAGTTTTGTTTATATTAATAATTATAATTTGAAAACAATTGTTTTAAAGGGATTACACTAAGTACACACCAAATATCTTGTACACTCAGAAAAAGCAAGGTATGGACAAATGTGGATGCTACAGGTACTGCAGATATATATTAGAAGGTCCATTTATTAATATATTAAGCTATTCCAGCACTATAAAAGTGCCAGGAAATGCCACCTGTAAAACAAAAGGGGTGGTATATGTTTGTGCAGTGGGTGTTCTAGTTTTTATGTAGGAATGACTACTAGATTATTATATAAAAGGATGAGACAGCATTATTATAATATCAAAAATAGAGCTCAAAAAATCACTTTATATAGGCACACAGTCGAGTGCAGGACATATAAAAATTTTTTTTACAGTCTTAGAAATAGTTAAGTTAGATGCAAGGGGAGGTGGTTTTAAGAATTTTTTAGAGCAAAGTGAAACCTGGTGGCAAATAAAACTTCAGGCAGATAAAACACCAGGACTGAATGAAGTTATTAATATTAAATGTTTTTTGAAATATAGGAAATTGTAGGTAAATGAATAAATAAATGCTTTTTTATAGGCTTAAGATTTTAAATTTTACTGTGGCACTTTAAATGGAAATTGGTTAATGGTGTGATGTAATGAAGTATTAATGAGTATGTATATATAAGGATCTACCTCATAACACTGACAAGCGAAAACACCAACAACGAGATCACCGATACCACAACACCGACACTTGAAAAACATGAAAGTTCACATGCCCGACAAACCACAATCCCAACAGTCAACAAAACAAAACAAATCTGTTTCCGAAAAACACACACACAATGCAAGCACACCAAAAACCTTACAAACCTACACTAAACCTTACATACACAACTATCTATGCACTAACCTTAACCCTAACCTAAGGTCCGTCACTATCGCACACTTACCTTACCCGCACCCTAACCCTAAAGTCCATCACTATGGCACACTTACCTTACCTGCACCCTAACCCTAAAGTCCCTCACTATCGCACATTTACCTTACCTGCACCTTAACCCTAAAGTCTGTCACTATCGCGCACTTACCTTACCTGCACCCTAACCCTAAAGTTCGTCAGTAATGCACACTTACCTTACCCACACCCTAACTCTAAAGTCCATCACTATCACATGCTTACACAGTTGCACTTGTTTCACATGTCAGTGTTTGCAGCTTCAAGATTCCGAACTGTTGATTATTTCCATTGTTGGTCTTCCGGTGTCGGTCTTCTCTTTATCTGTGTTTTACTGAACAGAGCATTAGAGAATATGTAGTGCACTTTTAAACATATATGTTACATTTGGACAATGTGCTTTTAAGTGTGTTTTTAAGTATGGGTTTATTTACACAGAGTTATAGTCAGAGGCTGCAATATGCTAGCTAGATAACAAAATTGTAGTTGTCTTGAAGGCTAAAACTGTGAAATTAACTCCTTATCTATAGGATCATCTGAAGGAAGACCTGACAGAGTGGAATATGAAAGCTCAGCTGGGGCTGACTTGTGCAGTACACTTTGTGGAAGTATCTGTTAATAAAGCTGGAAGCCAAGCCTGTGAGAAGTATGTAGCCTGACTTTCTTTTTGCAAGAAGCAGCCTGTATCCCAGAGAGGCTGAGTGGATTGAATACTATGAGATATAAGTAACTAAAGGAACTGTGTTTGCTTTGTTTGGAGCAGGATGTCAAAAGGACAGCTGTTTTATTTTTTATTTTTTGGACAGTGTTGATTACTGAATATACCTGTGTGTTATTTAAGTACTGTCTCCAGTGTGTCATTAAAATAAAACTGGTGTTGGTGGGTAGACAGGCAGTTGACCAGATTCTTAACAATTCTCAGATCCATTAAGTACCTCCACCACCAAGGCTGAATCATATTTTGTGCTACTAATTCCCTATAATGCCATAGTTGTTGTATCAAATGTTTTTTTCAGTGACCCCAAACATAGAAGTTATTATAGAAAACTGTGGAGTCAGAGGTGGAGACTAACCAAAAGCTAGTGCTTCTACAGCAAAATTTAACTGCCCTGGACAACCGAGCAGCATTTTAAGCCTAGCTAATTTCCCCTAAGGTGAGAATCAAACTCTGTACTTTGTGTCTGTGAAATAAACACCTTAACCATTATGTCAACCCCCCTTCTCTCATAGGTAGGTACTAGGTTAGCTGCTCTTGCATGCCATTTTAAACCTAGCCCATTTCTCAAATGTGAGAATTAAACCCTTTAGTTTGTATCTGTGAGGTGAGCACCTTAACCATTATGTGAACCCTCAGCCTAGTAAATTACATGGGATTTTCTTTGGTGGCATTTAAGAACTATGCCACTGGTCTCTAGCCAACTATCTGTGCACATACCATATAAAACTGGAACTGAGCAGCCTTTCCAAAAGTACTTTTATTCTAGATTGCAAGAAAGGAACTGAACACATACACTGGCAGAGAAGGAACTGATTAAATGGACTGTGACATATTTACAAACGTATTTTTGCTAAGAGCTGGAATTATTCCTAAAGTGTAAGCTGTGCTCTGAAGTGTGATATTCTGCAATCAGCCAGTAGGCTCATTTGAATATTTTTATCATTTCTGTCATGTTATGTTTCCCACATTTGTGTGGCCTTGTGCTCATTCACTCAGATTTGCTCAATACTAAACAACCACTTTACTAATTGTGACTATTTTATATGAGACTTGACAAAGTACCAGCCTTAAAACACCTGGGATAAGTACATTTGTATTCTTACTAGAGTTACTGTGACAGCTCTGCACTTATTTTTAGTATTCATTTTAATCCAAGTGAGAACTGCTTTTGTTCATCTGTTGTGAGAGTAGAGAAAGGATCTAGTCATATCTAGGCCTCTGATTGCTGTAGAGCCTTGAAGAGTGCTATTTTTGTTGTTGGCCAGTTGGCCTATTTGAATCTTTTTACTTTTTCTGTGCCACTGCATTTAAGTGGTACTCTTCATTGATGATGCAGCTCTGTTTAACCAGGCAGTGTATAGACGCAGGTACTTAGGCCTTACATTTCTCTATTTTAAGTCCTCTATAAATTCTTAGTGTACTTAATAGTCAGTAGTAGCCTGACGATCCCCTGGTTTGTGCAAGAAACACATTGTTCTTTGTGTGTAGACTTGGATTGTTAGTTTTTAGACTTGGCTTAGATTGTTCATTTTAGACAGACAGCATTTCAGTAAATCAAATCCAAACCTCTTAAGCCCACATTAATAAGCAAATGGCACAATGGGCTTGCACTTTTCAATTATCTCTTTAACCAGTCTGGTTAAAACAAGTTGACATTAGAAATGTACAGTGTGTCTTTAGAATTAGGAAAATGAGTAATGTGCCCTTAGATGCACTGCCATATAGAGTGTAGGGATATTATCACAGAATTTTACTCAAAAACTACCATATCATTCTCTAGATAGCAAGACCTTAATTCCCACTTGCTGGGGTAAAACAAAGAGTAGCCTGGATAGCTAAAATCAGGAAGTTCATTTCTCATCTAGAGGATGATCTGAAGGAAGGCCCTGAAAATGGTGAGGGTGACAGCTCTGTCAGGGATAACATCTGGAGTATACCTTTGAGAAAGTTCTTGTTAGTAGTTTTGGAGACACCTGCAGACTTTAACTTTCTTACTGTGTTTTTTTTTTCACAACACAGCCTATATGGTGGAGTGAATGTCTGGTCTGAACATTGTTGCTAAAAAGTAATTGCATGTTCTTTTTATGTTTTGCTTAATATTGGAAGCCAAGAGAACAGTTATTTTGCTTTATGGGTGAAGGCTTTATGTGCCTGTTGTTCTAAGTTTCTTTGTTCCAGTTTAAGCACTTGGGTTCCAAACCACTTATTTTATTTTAGGAAGATTTGTGGTCTAAACTCTTGTGGCAGGAGAGGATAGCTTACACCCTTCTAAGCTGGGAATTGCTGGTTAAAGGCTCATTGTGTCTATTATTCTGAAAGTATCTGTTATTCAGAAAGTGTCTTAGTTCTGGTTTAAGCACTTTGGCACCAAACCAGTTATTGTACATTAGGACGGCTGAGGTCTTGACTCTTGTGGCAGGAGAGTGTGGCATACACCCTTCTAAGTTGAGAATTGCTGGTGAAGACTTATTATGCCTGCTATTCTAGGTGTCTTTATTCTAGTTTAAGCACTTGGGTTCCAAACCAGTTACTTTAAATTAGGAAGATTTGTGGTGTAAACTCTTGTGGCAGGAGAGGATAGCCTACATCCTTCTTAGCAGGAAATTGATGGTTGAAGTCCTATTGTGTCTGAAGTGTCTTAGTTCTGACTTAAGCACTTGGGCTCCAAGACAAGTTGTTTTACATTAGGAAGGCCCTACTCTACTGTCATGTGGAACACTAAGCCTAGCCTCAGTGGTACCAACACACCTCTCACCCACTAGCCATTTCTAAAAGTGACCTCTTTTCCTGACCATATAAATTTACCTAACACGATGGATGGACAATTTCACACAGTTTTGCAAGTCAGCTTGGTCAACATGGGCATCCTGAGGCAGTGTAGCAACTGCCTCATGTTCACCAACAGCCTTCTACTCCTAGTCCACACAAACACAATATGTGAGAGATGCAGCTATATTAAGAACCTTGAATCCATGTTTTCACACACACACCAGTCAGTACATATGACAGTGAGTGGGTTGTCAGCATGCACACCTCACCACCTACTTCACCCAAACCCACATCATACCTATCTACATATGTGAAGGTCCTCACCAGCAACATACCTATACACCAAAGACCTCCCAAACACAAACACAAGCATAATATACCACAACATAATATACCTTATACATAGTAGAACAAGCATATGCAAAACAGCTAACTATATATCCACTAGAAACACAAAAAAAAAATATCTCCTGAGGTCCTCGATACTCTACTCTGTAACTGTGACTGGACCCCCTAAAAAACCCTCCTACTTGACCAGGCTGTAGCATATTTCAACAAAACATTTCTACAACACCTAGACACTGTTGCTCCATTATGCATAATCAAGGTTAGAACCTCTACAAACCCCTGGCTCAGTAAAGAAACCAAACAAATCCTCAAGTCCAGAGACACTGCCTGGCTTTACTATCAAAAAACAAAAAAACACAAAGCCTAACTAAGTACCAAGAACTGCACAACCATGCAAAAAAATGCATTAGGCTGGACAAAAAGTCCTACTACATAACATTACAAACTAAATACCAACACAACCCCCCAAAATTTTGGAAAAATGTAAATCAGCTACTAAAATCCACCAAAAAGGCTACCCCCAAATCAACCACCCCTGATACTATATTTCCTATCGAAACACAATTCAACTCCCACTTTGTGAACTAAATTCTATCCTTAGTATCACAGGACAGTTCTTTCCTTACTACCCCCCAACACAAATAACACTAATTCAAGCTTTACCCTCAAAACAGTTTCTACCACTTCAATCAAAAGCATGCTCTCCAAACTAAAAACCTCATCAACAGCAGCTGACCTCCTCCCCAGCTATTTCTTGAAACTTACAGCAGATATTATTGCTATCCCAATCTCCACTCTCATAAACAGATCAACTGTTGAAAACTGTGCCCAAAATCTGGAAAATATCCTATGTTACACCCATACATAAAGGCGGGACCTCCACTGAACTTAATAACTACAGGCCGATTGCTTTACTCTCCCCCCTGGCCAAAATCCTAGAAAAATGCATCCATACCCAGGTGCTAAAATATCTCCTAGATAGCAACATCTTGTCACCTACTCAGCATGGTTTCAGACTTGCCCATAGTACCACTACAGCCCTCCTTTGCTTCACAGACACAGTAAACTGTCTCTAAAATGAAGGCCTGCAGGTGTCAACTCATTTTTTGGATATGTCCAAAGCATTTGACACAGTCTCGCACCAAATCCTGCTAAACAAACTAAACCAATATCACTTATCAAATTCCATTCTTACCTGGTTCCAAAGCTACTTAACTGACAGGTACCAAGCTGTGAAATGGGAAAACTCTCTCTCTCTCCTCAGCTGCCCATAACTATATGAGTCCCACAGGGTTCTATCTTAGGACCACTACTATTCACAATCTTCATAAATGACCTCCATACCTCCACAGTGCATGCATCTATCATTCAGTATGCATATGACAATACCTTAATCTGTGCTGTACAAAACATTCCCACCCTTCTGCAAACAACTCAATTATCATTCTCTGACATTGAAAACTACCTTACCAAAGCCCAACTTATCCTCAACCCAAAGAAAACTCAGCTTATGATTATAACCAGTTCTAATAAAAACACTGATAACAGTCAATTCATTATCTACTCCACAAATGCTACTCCAATCACTCCAGTGGCACAGGCTAAGCTATTGGAAAAAAACATAGACTCCCACCTAAAATTTGATAGTCATCTCAACTTAACTATTAAAAAAGTACATGCCAAACTGGGATTACTCTACCGTATCAAACCATTTCTTACCAACAACACAAGATTGGCCATTGCTCACTCCCAGCTTCTATCCACCCTACTCTATGCATCTCCCATTCTGACTAATCTCAACAAAACTGAACTAAGCAAAATTGAAGCCTGCTATAACAGAATTGCCTGCTTTGCTGCAAATTGCTCATATAGAACTCATCACTGCACTGCTTTGAGACAGCTCCACTGGCTTGAACTACCCAACCTCCTAGCCTACAATCAGCTCTGCCTCTGTCATTCGATCTATTATCTCCCCAATAAGTGCCCTGCCCTGAAAAACCTAGTACAACATCACTCAGCCAAAAGGCCTCTTAGATCATCAAGCAAACTACTACTAGAAGTCACCAATAGCTGCAATAGCTTTGGAGATGCACTATATAGTAGTTCAGTAGCTAAAAAATGGAACTCTGTCCCCACTAGCATTCAAAACACATCATCCAAAGCCTCATTTAAAGGCCTCATCAGGCAAAATCTCAAGCAAAGTTGGCAGTGCCATGATTACTCCCCAGGCTAGTGAAAGTGGATAAGGCACACATACTAAACCTAGAGTACTTGATAATAGTTTTCAATCTTACTCACAAACACTGGCTAATCTACAATGTATGTACTGTTCCTGTGTACTATGTATGTATTCTACCTATGTTCCAAATTTCAGCTGTACACCACAAATCTATTAATTACCTTTATTTTTAAATTAATATTTTGTAGTTTGTTCACTCCACTGTAACTGTTGATGTGCTGCATACTACTGTAAAACATGTATTTTGTAATTTGTTTGTATACTGATAATGTCTAAATAACTAAATGTATCTGTATTTTTTCTATGTGGAGCTTTTTTCCCCGGGCCTCTGCTGAAAAAGGCCTTTTCGGCTCAGTCAGACACCCCTGGTTAACAAATGTAAAAAAATAAATAAATAATAAATAATGCTACATGTAATACTTTCTCTGTAGAGCACATCATCATCATCATCTTTCGGCTTTTCCCGTTAGGGGTCACCACAGCGGATCATCTCTTTCCATTTCTTCCTATCCTCTGCATCTTGCTCTGTCACACAAACCGCCTGCATGCCCTCTCTCACCACATCCATAAACCTTATCTTAGACCTTCCTCTTTTCCTCTTACCTGGCAGCTCCATCCTTAGCATCTTTTTCCCAATATACCCATCATCCCTCCTCAGCACATGTCCAAACCAACACAATCTCGCCTCTCTTGCTTTGTCTCCAAACTGCCCAACATGAGCTGACCCTCTAATGTACTGATTCCTAATCCTATCCATCCTAGTCACACCGAGTGCAAATCTTAACATCTTTAACTCTGCCACATCCAGCTCTGACTCCTGCCTTTTTGTCAATGCCACTGTCTACAACCCATATAACATAGCTGGCCTCACTACTGTCTTGTAGACCTTCCCTTTCACTCTTACTGGTACCCACCTGTCACAAATCACTCCTGACACTCTTCTCCACCCATTCCACCCTGCCTGTACTCTCTTCTTCACCTCTCTTCCACATTCACCATTACTCTGAACTGTTGATCCCAAGTACTTAAACTCGTCCACCTTTACCAACTCTACTCCCTGCATCCTCACCATTCCTCTACCCTCCCTCTCATTTACACACATATATTCTGTCTTAGCCCTGCTGATCTTCATTCCTCTGCTCCCTAGAGCATATCTCCACCTCTCCAGAGTCTCCTCAACCTGATTCCTACTCTCACTACAGATCACAATGTCATCTGCAAACATCATAGTCCATGGGGCCTCCTGTCTGATCTCATGTCAACCTGTCCATCACCACTGCAAATAAGAAAGGACTCAGAGCTGATCCTTGATGTAATCCCACCTCCACCTTAAACGGATCTGTCACACCCACTGCAGTCCTCACCACTGTCGCACTACCCTCGTACATATCCTGTACCACTCTTATATACTTCTCTGCCACTCCCGACTTCCTCATACAATACCATAACTCTTCTCTAGGCACCCTGTCATATGCTTTCTCCAAGTCTACAAAGACACAATGCAACTCCTTCTGACCTTCTCTGTATTTCTCCAATAACACTCTCAGAGCAAACATTGCATCTGTAGTGCTCTTTCCTGACATGAAATCATACTGCTGATCACTAATCATCACCTTCCTTCTTAACCTAGCTTCTACTACTCTCTCCCATAACTTCAAGCTATGACTGATCAATTGTATCCCTCTGTAGTTACTGCAGCTCTGCACATCACCCTTATTCGTAAAGATAGGTACCAAAACACTTTTTCTCCACTCTTCAGGCATCCACTGACTTTCCAAAATTTCATTAAACAATCTAGTTAAAAATTCCACTGCCATTTCTCCTAAGCACCTCCATGCTTCCATTGGGATGTCATCTGGGCCAACGGCCTTTCCATTCTTCATCCTCTTCATAGCTGTCCTTACTTCCTCCTTGCTAATCTGTTTCACTTCCTGATTCACTATCCCCACATCATCCAACCTTCTCTCTCTCTCTCTCATTCTCTTCATTCATCAGCCTCTCAAAATACTCTTTCCATCTGCTCAACACACTCTCCTCTCTTGTGAGTACCTTTCCCTCACTATCCTTTATCACCCTTACTTGCTGCACATCTTTTCCAGCTCTGTCCCTCTGTCTAGCCAATCGGTACAGGTCCTTTTCTCCCTCTTTAGTGTCCAATCTCTCATACAACTCTCCATACGCCTTATCCTTAGCTTTTGCCAACTCTCTCTTTGCCATGCGCCTCATCTCCTTATACTCATGTCTACTTTCTTCATCTCTTTGACAATCCCACTTCTTCTTCACCAGCCTCTTCCTCTGTATACTCTCCTGCACTTCCTCATTCCACCACCAGGTCTCCTTGTCCTCCTTCTTCTGTCCAGATGTCACACCAAGTACCTTTCTAGCAGTCTCCCTTACTAGTTCTGCTGTAGTTACCCAGCTATTCGGTAACTCTCCACTGCCACCCAGTGCCTGTCTTAACTCTTCCCTAAACTCCACTTCACAATCACCCTTTTATAACTTCCGCCATTTAATCCTTGGCACTGCTTTCACACTCCTCCTCCTCCTCTTCTTGATCACCAATGTCATCCTACAGACCACCATTCTATTCTGCTTAACTACACTTTCCCCTGCCACCACTTTACAGTCTCCAATCTCCTTCAGACTGGCCCTTCTACATAGGATATAATCCACCTGTGTGCAACTTCCTCCACTCTTGTACGTCACCCTATGCTCCTCCCTCTTCTTAAAATACATATTCACCACAGCCATGTCCATCCTTTTCGCAAAATCCACAATCATCTGACCTTCTGCATTCCTCTCCATAGCACCATACCTACCCATCACTTCCTCATCCCTCTGTTCACTTCACCAACATGCCCATTAAAGAACGCTCCAATCACTAGTCTCTCACCCTTGGGTACACTCACCACAACTTCATCCAACTCACTCCAAATTTTCTCTTTCTCATCTGTCTCACACCCAACTTGTGGAGCATATGCACTAACAACATTCATCATTACACCATCAATTTCGAGCTTCATAAACATCACTCTGTCAGACACTCTCTTCACATCTAAAACACTCTTGGCATATTGTTCCTTTAGTATAACCCCTACCCCATTTCCTCCTGCCATCCACACCATGATAGAACAATTTGAACCTGTTTCCTAAACACCTGGCCTTACTTCCCTTCCATCTGGTCTCTTGCACGCACAATATATCAACCTTCCTTCTCTCCATCATATCAGCTAGCTCTCTTCCTATACCAGTCATACTGCCAACATTCAAAGTTCCTACCCTCACTGCTACACTCCTAACCTTCCTTCTCTCTTCCTGCCTTCGTGCATGCCTTTGCCCTCCTCTTCTACTTCGGCCAACAGTAGCCCAATTTCCGCCAGCACCCTGTTGGCTAACAGTACTGGTGGCGGTCGTTGTTAACCCGGGCCTCAACCGATCCGGTATGGAAATATGAAATTTTCGCACCATAAGTTATGTGGCAGAATTTTTACACCAGATGCCCTTCCTGATGCAACCCTCCCCATTTATCCGGGCTTGGGACCAGCACAAAGAAATGCACTGGCTTGTGCATCCCCAGTGGCTGGGTGTTTCTCTGTAGAGCACAATACACACAATAGCTCATGCACTGGTGTCTCATCTGTCATGCTCTTAAGGCAAAACACAAAATCAGACATATTTATAGGTGATTCTATCATGAGACACACAGATGTCCCTCTCACCAGGCTGGATAAGGAAAAGGTCACACTCCGCTGTCTATCAGGTGCCAGGATCAGCCATATCACACATAGGTTCATAGGTTCATAGGTTTATACTAGGCTATCTGCCCTAAGGCATTTATAAGCCTAGCCCAAATTTTTGTGGCTTACGCCACCCCTTATATGAAAAAATACTGTGCCCATTAGTTTGTTGTGCCTCTGTCCAGCAGTGACACAGAGATGATTCCCGGGGTAAACCTACGATCTCCCATCCACAGGTCTAGATTTCTCTTGAACAGAGTCAGCGAGGTGCTCTGCCTCACATGGACCGGGATTTTATTCCACAGCATAGGGAGTCTCTGAGTGATAAATCTATCCCTCCAGCACGTCCTATTTATATCGTGCTAAGGTTTAAGTCGCTTGCTCTAGTGGTTTTGGTGGATTTGGATTTTTGAGGTGGAGCATGTCCATTAATTCGGGTTGGACATGGCCTTGTATGTCAGGCACATGTCACCTCTGAGCAGACGGTATGCGACTGAATAGAGCTGGAGTTTCTTCAATCTGGCAGCATATGACAGATTTTGGAGTCCCTTTATCCTTTTGGTGAGGAACTTTTGGGGTCTCTCCAATTGCTGCAGATGTCGGGTGAGATACATCCCGAATGGGGCATTGTACTCGATCATTGGTCTGATAAGTGAAGAGTACAGGGGAACAATGACCTCACTAGATCTGGATGTGAATCCTTCATGATCAGGTGGGCAATGTAGAAGGTCTTTCTAACCACTTTAGCAACGTGAGTGTCAAAGAAAGGCCACTGTCAACCTGGGTCCCCAGGTCCCTGATAACCTCTTCTGTGCTTAGTGGATTGCCACCTATATGGTAGCTTGGGGTTACCTTGTTTTTCCCGAAGGGTATGACTATACATTTTTTGGCGTTTAACGTCAGGCCATGGCTCTGGCACCAGCTATCTGTTTCCGTGAGTCCCTTCTGAAGGATATCCGTGTCCGATGCACTTTCCACTATGGCGCCCAGTTTGCAGTCGTCTGCAAACTTTGTCAGCCAAAGTCCTCCCATGTTGGCCTGTACTTCTGAGAAGTAGATGCCAAACAACAAGGGGCCAAGGACCGAGCCCTGTGGGACACCACTTGTGACCGGCTTGGAGTCTGACACAGCGCCAGCAACTCTAACCCTGTGGGTTCTGTCCTTAAGCCAGTTTGCAACCCATCTTGTGACATATGGGTTTACATTTAAGCTGGTAAGTTTTTCTACAATACCCGAGTGGGGTATTGTGTCAAAAGCCTTTGCAAGGTCAAGGTAGGCTGTATGGACTGCCTTTCCCTCATCAATGGCCTTGGTGACTGTTTCAAGGAAGTCAACCATGTTCAAAAGGCATGATCTTCCCTTGACAAAGCCAAACTGGGTCGGGTCCAATGTCTGCAAGTCCCCTATATCTTTGTTTATGAACTCCATTATGATCCTCTCCATAGCTTTGCAGACTAGACTTGTTAAGCTTATGGGGCGGTAATTACCAGGGTCCGTAGAGGCGCCGCCTTTGTGGAGTGGGACCACAGTTGCCGTACGCCACTCCTTGGGCACGTATCCTGTGGTAAGGCTGAGATTAAACAGCTGCCTTATGTGCGGGTTTAATTCCTCATTTAGCGCGTGTAGCACACAGCCGGGGACACCATCCGGTTCCATTGATGCTGTGTTTTTAGCTTTAGAGAGAGCAGCTTTCACCTGCGCATTTGAGATGTCCGGGAGGCTACACTCGGCTGGGATAGTTATCTCTCCTTTAGGGGAGAGGGGTGAAGTTTGCACTGAACCTGTCTGCCAGTATGTTGGCAATGTCTGTGGGTTCAGTGATTTTTGTATCATTTTGGACTGATTCTGAGCATATCTGGGAGTTTCCACACAGGTTCCTAACATAGCTGAAAAAGGCCTTATGATTGTCCTTTGAATCCATGGCAATTTTTCTCTCAAAATTGGCCTTAGTTGATTTTATGAGTGCTCGTATTTTTTTACTAATAATGATCAGGGGTGACTTCCCTTTTATGGATTTTGTTCTATCATGTAATAGCTTTCTCCTCTTATTGTAAAGTTTGTTAATGGCTGGGGTCCACCAGACTGGACGTTTGCCCTTTGTGGAAAGAGTCTTGGTTTTATTTGGGATTGCCTGATCCATGCAGTCCTGGAGGTGTTCATAGAAGGCATTTGTAAGGGCTTCCGCAGCTTGGGTTGTGGTTTCCTCTGGCTCAGGGGCCTTGAAGGATACCACACCAGTCTTGAGTAGTGTGAAGTTTGCTTTAGAGAAGTTCTTCACTATGGTCTTTTTTGTTTGGGTGGGGGCGGGATGTGGATTTCCAGTGAGATTAGTTTATGATCAGATCTCACCAATGAGGGATATACTTCCGGTGTGGAGCATTTTGTCCCCATGTTTGTGACAATGAGATCTAGTATATTTTCTCCTCTCGTGGGAACAGTGACTAGCTGTTCCATGGCATTTGAATTTATGAACTCCAGGAACTGTTGGGCTAGAAAGTTAGGGCTTGAGTAATGTTCCCAGTCTATATTCGGGTAGTTGAAGTCACCCAATATGATGGTGTTTGGAGATACATTTATACCCTCCAGTGTCTTCAGGAAAGCTGTGTGGGGTTCCTGAGTTTGAGAGGGTGGCCTGTAGCATGCTACAATTTGTAGAGCAGTTTTGCCTATGGTTAGTTGCACCTGGATGGTTTCCGAGCTTAGGCGTTGCCACCAACCTGGAGGTGTGGGTATCCTTTATGAATATGGATACACCCCCTCCTTTTGTGGTGTGGTCCGGGTTTTGGGGCCGGGTTTTGATGCACTCAAGTCTCTCAACAACAGGTACTGTTATAACTCCATCATAGTCCATGTTGGTGTGAATTACTACAGCCATACGTCTCAAGATGATATGAAGAGAGACATGACTCAGTTCTTGGACTATGTGTCACAGGCAGGTATGTCCCTAGCCTTAAGCAGCATTTTACCTTTACCTAGGATGATGTCTCAATACAGACAGAAAATGATTTACTTCAATAATTGGTTTAGTTTCTGGTGTCATTCTAAGGGGATCTAGTATCTGTCAGCCTGGGATGACATGATCAACAAAACTCAATGCTTTGCAAAACTTGGTCTTCATCTGTTACCCCTGGGATTCTGGCTGCTGGCAAAGGCTTTTGCTACCCCCATAGTGCCTTTTTACTACATCTAAATACAACCTCAAGGTTATGCTGCTAAATGCTAGGAGTCTTAACATGAAATTGCACTTACTGCAAGCAGTCCTCACCTTGGAAGATGCAGTCACAGAGACCTGGTTCAAGGCTGTGGAAAGCACCCCAGCCACACTAGGTCACACCTCCTTCCACACATTCAGACTATAAACCGAAGGTATGAAAACTAAAGGAGGAGGTGTATCAATATTCATTAAAGATAAACACATCTCCATATTGGTTAAACAGTATGATTCCCTGGAGATACTCCAGGTGCATTAACTGTTGGTAGCACACCTATTTAAGTCATTGCCAGCTACAGAACCCCTTCCATGAATCAAGACACCCTCTCTGCCTATTTTTATCTACTTGAGTCTATCAAGATACATCCGAACACCATGGTTTTGGGCGACTTTAACTACCATCCATGGATTATATAAATTACTCATGCTCAAACTCACTTGCCCAAAGGTTCCTCAACATTGTTAACTCCAAAGCCCTGGACCAGCTGGTTGACATCCCCACGAGGAGTGCAAACATCCTGGATCTGGTGCTTATCAATATGGGGGCACAACTTTAGCATGCCCAATGTGAGGTCTTCTCTGGTGAGATCTGACCACAAATCAGTCTAATTCGATGTAATTATCACACCTGCCCCCCCCCACCCCCAGGGAGTAACTAAACTAAAAAATGTCTCCAAAGCAGATTATAACATCTTACTGGATGGTATAAATAGCTTCACTACACCTCCCCCTATGTCACCTTCTACACAAATGTTTTATACAAATACCTGTATAACTGCATTGACTCAGCCTTATCTGACAGGACCAAAACAAACTACTCAAGGAAGCACAAACCTGCCTGGTGGACAACTGCAATTAACAGGCTTTACAATAAGAGGAAGAAATTGCTGTCTAAGGGTAAGAGGGAGTGAACCCTAAACTGGAAACACTCCCTCCTCAGCTTAAACAAGCAAATAAGACTTCTTGTGAATTCCTCCAAAGCAATCTATGCATCCAACTTAGCTTCTTCAACTAAGGACAACCAAAAGGCATTCTTTAGTTACATCTGTAACCTAAAAGGAAAGGCCCAGATTTGTGCCAAACTGGTAGTTAATGATACCACATATACTGAGCCTGTGGACATAGCTAACCAGTTGGCCAACAGGTTCTGTGAACATTTCACTCCCCTGCCCCCACCATACGTATCCCATTACTTCCCTACCACCTGTCCCCTACCTTGTATCTCTAAGGAGCAGGTCATAAACACCCTCTCTAAGGCCAAAAAGACAGCATCTATGGGATATGATAACATCCCAGGCTGTATCCTACATGGACTCCAACAAGAATTAACAATGCCATTGTCATAGTCTAAGCAACGGCTTCATCCCAGTTGAATGGAAAACAGTCACCTTTATTCCCTTGCATAAAGATGGTGCTTCCACTGACCCCATGAACTGTAGACCTATTTGCCTGACTAGCCTTATCTGCAGGGCCATGGAGAGACTCTTTATGGACCTTATCAACAAAGATATAGGTAGTCTTCAAACACCTGACCCTACTTAGTTTGGATTTGTCAAAGGGAGATCATGTCTGTTAAACCTAGTGGACATCTTCAAGACAGTCATCAAGGCCCTGGATGAGGGGAAATATGTGCATACAGCCTACCTAGACATAGTCAAGGCTTTTGACATTATCTCCACCTCAGGCATCATTGATAAACTCACTCAGCTAGGTATTAACCCTTATAATGTTAGATGGGTCACTAACTGGCTCACTACTAGAACACATATAGTCAAAATAGGGGAATCCACCTCCAACAGCAGACCTGTAACCAGTGGTGATACACAATGATCAGTCCTGGGACCTCTATTGTTTGGAATCTATTTCTCCAAAGTACAAGCAAAAACTAAAGGTCTGTGGCTGACAATGTTTGCTGGTGACTGCAAGAATCTCCAAATGATGTCAACATCCTACAAGATGGTCTTATACAAACAAATGATTGGTACCAAAGTCATGGCCTTAAACTCAATGCAAACAATGTATTATCCTCCCTTTCAGCAAGAGCAGTGATCCTGCTAATTACCACATCAATAGCAACACCATAAGTACACACTCGGTGGTAAGAAACCTAGGCACACAGGTTGACAGCAACCTTACCTTTGATCACCATGTCTTCACAGTGATAAGAAGGGCATTCCATATTGCCCATCTCATAAGTAAGGGCATTACTCCAGAAAAAAATAAATTATAACCTCCCTGTACTCTTTCCTCATCAGGCTAATAATTGAGTACAATGCCCCTTTTGATATGTACCTTTTCAAGCATCTACAGCAATCGGAGAGAACGCAAAAGTTCCTCAGAAGGGGAATTCAAGGTCTTCAGCATCTGTTCCATGTGGATTGTAAGAAATCACTGTCACTTTATTCTTTTTCATACAGACTACTCAGAGGTGAGCTCTGCCTTGCATATAAGGCAATCTCTGACCCTGCTTTATTGGAAATGCTGTATATCCGCAAGTCAAATGGTACATGGGTTACTCTCTCTAAAGACCTTAACCAAGTATGTGACATTAATAGAACCTGCTGGAGAGACAGATTTCTTTCCCAGAGGCTACCACACCTTTGAAACAGACTCCCACTTCATGTCAAACAGAGCACCTCATTGGCCCTCTTCAAATGCAATCTGGATGATTGGATGATTGGATGGTTAACCATAAATTCACCCCTGGGGTTCCACCTGTGTCCCTCTTGGACAGGGGCAATAGGTGCTGATCATGGAAATAAAGGTAGAACTTGGCTAGGTTTGTAAGGGCCCTAGGGCCATTATCCATTAGACCAAATGTGAGGGGGGCTGAGGGGGATGAGTTCAGGGGAAATATAGCCCCTACAAAAACACTTTTATTAGGCAATTATTGTACTTCTCTTGCACTGGTTAGATGAGGATGTGGTGTAACCAGTAGGTTGGTGCAATGTAGACTCAGATCATATGGAGTGCAAAAGTGCAGTCTACATTATTGGTATAAATAGGTTCATAGGTTCATAGGAAATTAGTGGGCTAACGAATTAAGAGCCCTTGCAAGCATAGCCAGTTTTAACCAGATTTTAACCCAATGTTCTCTCCCTAGATGAAAAATAACAAGGGTCAGCAATCAGGGTTTTGACAATTTTTACAGAATGCCTATGTCCATAAGGACCATGGGTGCCACCTCAGGAGTAAATTTGTAATTTCCATCTATCGGTCCAGATTGCGCTTGAAGATGGTCAGGGAAGGACTCTGTTTCATGTGAACAGGAAGCCTATTCCAGAGGAAGGTCTAATCTCTGGGATACATATCTGTCTCTCCAGCATGCACTATTCATGTCAGAAATTAGGTTAATATCCTTGAACCAGATAATCCTCATGCAGTTAGTTATGCAGTTAGTTTTATGAATATACATTTTCACCAGGACTGCCTTGTGGGTCAGGCATAGATCACTCTTCAGCAGAAATGGTAAAATGAAACTAGAAAGGAAAGCAATAAAAATACATATGATAAGAAAAACAGAGCAAACATGAAGACAGAATTATTATTATTATTATTATTATTATTATTATTATTATTATTATTATTATTATTATTGTTTTGTTATTATTATTATTACTATCATCATCATCATTATTATTATTACTATTATTAGTAGTGCTATTATTATAATTACTATGGTTATTTGTATTATTATTTTACTATTATTATTGTTATTATTATTATTGTTATTATTATTATTATTATTATTGTTGTTTTGTTATTATTATTATTACTATCATCATCATCATTATTATTATTACTATTATTAGTAGTGCTATTATTATAATTACTATGGTTATTTGTATTATTATTTTACTATTATTATTATTATTATTATTATTATTATTATTATTATTATTATTATTTGGCCACTGGAGCTGCTACCATGGAACATGACTTGAATTTCATCTAAAGTAAACATGGGGTTTGGAAATCAAGTGAGGAACTAATCATCATCAATCCCGTTTCCCATTTTGTTCTACATAAAAAAAAAAAAAAAAAAAAAGGGGAAAACACTCCTCGAATGGCTGGTAATAAAAGCTAAAATACTGGTATTAGTCTATCTTTTGGCTATAGATGATTTCCATGTAGAGGTTGCAGTATCTCTCAGGAGCCCTGAAAAGGACTTTTGTGAATGGGATTGTAGTCTTAAAAAGGACTTGTAATTCTATTTTGTTGTGGAGGGTACTAGAACGTATATCCCTCCTCCTGTAACAGTAGAAAGAGAAAAGAGAAAACAGAGAGAGAAAAGTCCTGAAAAGGACTTTTGTAGTCCTGATAAGGAATGTGGTGCTGGCTGTGGAGAAGAGTCCTAAGAAGGACTATTGTAGCCCTGAAAAGGGCTGTACTATTGTAGAGTGTCCTTAGATGGTGGGGAAGGACCTGTGGAGAGTCTTAGGTCATGATGTATGAGAACCCTGCTTGGGGTGCGTACCATCTAGGGACAATAGTAAACCAGGGCCAGCGTCCTGTTTGAATCCAGTGCCAGGTCTTAAACCTGTAAGGTCCTGAGGTCTAATGATCCCTGTAGTGAACCTGAAGGAACCGACCTGAAAAGAGGAGGTGTGACCTTTTCAAGAGGAGGGCTGCACTATGGATTAGTCCTGAAAAGGACTTTTATGGCCCTGTCAATCTGATGTAGAAGCTGAGTCCTTGTAAGGACTATTGTAGCCCTGAAGAGGGCTGTTGTGAAGGAGGAGTCCTGAAAAGGACTGTTGGTGTTGTAGTGGATGGAGTCATCTAAAGGACTGTTGCAGCCTCTACAAGGGACTGTAGTGTTGTCCTTTCTTTGTTATGTGATGAAAAGATCTAAATATGCCCCTGTTTAAGTTCACTCCCTTACGACAAGGCTGAGTGAATAAATGTGTCTTGAGGTACAAACTCAGACAGATGAATTAAAGTAAATTAATCGGAGTCCTGATAAGGACTTTTGTAGTCCTGGGGAGGACTGTGGTAAAAGTGTACCTTACAAGGTGAGTGGAGTCCTGATAAGAACTGTTGTAACCCTTACAAGAGCTGTTGTGTTGTCCTTAAATCGTCTTTTTCAGATTCACTCCCTTATTGTCAAGGCTGAGTGGCAAAACATTTTCTTAAGTACCAATAGAAACAAACGAAAAAAATCACTGGACAATAAAAATAACAACATATACAAATAATACAACTAAAAATAAGCATATAACGGAGAGAACTTTTGTCCATTTATTTATGTTTCTTGATATCTGTTATGTTTTGGTTTATATCATTCATTTTTATTTTATCTTACCTAAGTAGAAGCAGAAACACAAAGACTAGTAACATAGAGTAACATAAAGTACAAAAAAAAAAATTAATTATAATCAATGAGTATATGTAAACTTTCTTGAAGCACCTTTAATTTTCACCAACAAATATTAGTCAAGGGTTCCCTACTAGGTCCGAGGAAGTGAACCCTGACTGATAGTGTAATCAAAAAATCCAAACATAGCTTGACATAACAAAACAAATGAAGTTCATTAAAAATAGTTAAAAAAGTTAAAAAAGATAAGACTAAAGCCTTAAAAATCCTAAAGTAATGAGGGATAACTAGTAATAAGTGGAAACTCTGAGGTGCGATCCAACACTTTCGCACTCTTCTTCAGGGAGGCGTCATGACTGTTAACATAGAATTTAATTGTACCAAAATCTCAGTAAAATATAAACATGTGGATGCCTGTGATCTAGAAATGAATCACAGGTCTAGTAAGGGTAATTCCTGCAGAAAGTGGCAAACATCTGGCATAAACGAATAGTGAGAATGTTCGTCAAGCTTAAAACCCCCATTTTTAAAACCCCATTATACATTGAACATTCCAGTATTAAAAATTTACACAATTACAAAATTACAATGTTGAAAAATTGAAGTCTTCAAATATTAAACAATTAAAATAATAACAGGTGGTTGGTGCAGAGGGAGCCCAAGGTGGCTAGGGTCGCGTGTAGTTTTGAATCTGGTGGGGGAGGTAGGTGTGGAGGATTTTGGCCGGCTCCAAAGCAAAGGAAGGTAGGGGATGGTACAGCAGGAGGTGGGTAAAGGACCGAGTACGACCACTATACATGTTGAAAATACAAGAAACTGCCCTTCCAAAATTCTTGACTGGTTAGCTTAATAAAGATTCACGCCAACTGTCATTTTTACTGCAAATCTGGCTAGCTCAAGCTAAAAAACATATACTAATACTGTGGAAAGAAATCTACATTAAGATATATCTACCTGAAACATGTGGACCCTTGAGAGTGTTTTAACACCCGAATTATGTTAGGAAACCTGACTTGACGTTGATCCATGAAGGTCCATGCAGTTATGGGGTATGGGAGATTGGTATGCGTACATGGGATGGAACCTGGCTCGAGGTGGGGTATTGGTGGGCCAGTGGAGGAGATCAGAGGGGGAATGGAAGGCTCAAAAGAACATTATGAAACAAGTGGAGAAGGAAGGCACCTTCTTAGCATGTGTGTCAGCAAGTTGAATGTTTTGTAACCCTAATTACCACCATGATCCAACTAAATAAATTGTCAAAATAATTTAATTAATATCAAGTGGAGGGGGTAGTGATGGCCGCATGGTGCCTGGTCACTTGGGGTAGAAGGAGCTCCGGTGCAACTTTTCAGTGGAGGGAAAACATGGGGAACGAGGGATATTTAGTGTGATTGCTAATGGGGTACTGAGGTGTGAGGTGGTCTGTTGAGTCTGGGCAGCGAAGCGGCTGAGAGGTGGTGGTGTGTGGGGTCAATTGGTTGTACAACTCTGACCAAGGGGCTGAGGAAAACCCAAAATACCTAAAATACCTAAGGTAGGTAAAATAGAATAGAAGAGATAAAATGGATCTCCTAGCACGGTCCAGAGTGTATGCTGTGTCACAGGAAAAGTGGGGGTATGTTTGTCAGAGTGGAAGTTTGGTGGGGGAAAAAGTGGTGTGTAAGTTCGCTCTATTGGAAGTGCAAAAGCAAACTGAAAACATGGGAGTAGGGAGAGAAAATGCCAAAGAATCAGTGTTAGTGAAAGTCAGTGTTGGAGCCTAAACCTACAAACAGGAGGCGCCCATTGGAAATAGAGAGCAGCGGAAGCTCAGAGACTATAGAGGTGGATGACAATAATTATAAGGATATTTATAAATATCCAAATTAAAAACTCTCAAATCAATAATCAATAAAAAAAATATAAAAATATAAAAATATGGATATGGAGATAAAGAGATAAGCTGAAAAAATGAAATGTGGAAGGGAGAGACGGTACTCAGTCATGGTCCTGAATGTGAGTTCCAGGTGGTGGAGTGCCCAGAGTTATAAATCTAGTTGGCAGGATAAGGGGGACAGTAGCTAGCTAGTGGTGGTACCTGGGATGAGTGTGTTATGTAAGTAATGGAAATAGCGACCTTATCTTTGTAATTATAAAAATGAATATATATCAAAACTGTATATATATATATATATATATATATATATATATATATATATATATATATATATATATATATATATATATATAAAATATATAAAGAATCAATGAGCCAACAGCCCAACTACACATGCAACGAATAAATGGAATGTGCCAATCCAACTCAGAATTGGTGGATTAGACCAGACCCACCCGAAGAGTGGGCTGCTAATAGCTAATAGTTCGGGGGCTGCATCTGGAGGAGACCGTGTTGAGGGAGAAAGTTCCTTGGATAGAAAGGATAAATATGTGGAGACTAGTCTAGGGGACCTGTCTAGGTCATCAAAATGTAACCTTGTATCTATAAAGCTCGTATCATTGTGAGTGGGGTGAGAAATAGGTATAAGTAAATGGGAGGAAATAGAGGGAATAAGCAAATATTACACTAAACATGTGAGTATACATTTCCAGCTTGGACCCATGGGAACAGGCTCCCCTATTAAAAATAGTAACAATAATAACAATAATAAGAATAAGAAGAACCTTTACAGGAATGAATGCAACAATTGCACTATTGTGTGTGGCAGGAATTCAATGTCTGAGGATCTGAAATTATTGCATCTGAGAACTACCAAGGTATTGAAATATAGTAAAGTAAAAAATCAAATATAGTAATAATAAAAATACTTTAAAAGAATGAATGGAAAAATTACACTATTGTGTCTGGCAGGAATTCAATGTCTGAGAATCTGATAATATAGCACTAGGAAGCTTTCGAGGTAATGAAAAATAGTAAAGTAAAAAATTAGAAATAATAATACACATACTATGCTAAGGCTTAAATCCCATATATTAATATCGCAGCAAAACAACATGAAAAGGCAAAAAAATCATCAATCAATAATTTGACTATACTATTTTTCAGTACCTCGAAAGCTTCCTAGTGCAATATTATCAGATTCTCAGACATTGAATTCCTGCCACACACAATAGTGCAATTGTTGCATTCATTCCTGTAAAGGTTCTTCTTATTCTTTATTATTGTTACTATTTTTAATAGGGGAGCCTGTTCCCATGGGTCCAAGCTGGAAATGTATACTCACATGTTTAGTGTAATATTTGCTTATTCCCTCTTTTTCCTCCCACTTTCTTATACTTACTTCCGCAACATGTGCTTATGCTGTCTATTTCCTCCCATTTACTTATACCTATTTCTCACCCCACTCACAACGGTATGAGCTTTATAGATACAAGGTTATATTTTTATGACCTAGACAGGCCCCCTAGACTAGCCTCCATATATTTATCCTTTCTATCCAAGAAACTTTCTCCCTCAACACGGTCTCCTCCAGATGCAGCCCCCAAACTATTAGCTATTATAAGCCCACACTTCGGGTGAGTCTAGCATAATCCATTGATTCTGAGTTGGACTGGCACATTCCATTTATTCATTGCATGTGTAGTTAGGATGTTGGCTCGTTGATTATATATATATCTTTATATATTTTTTATATATATAGTTTTGATATATATTCATTTTTATAATTATAAAAATAAAGTCACTATTTCATTTACTTAAATAACACACTCATCCCAGGTACCACCACTAGCTAGCTACTGTCCCCCTTATCCCGCCAACTAGATTTATAACTCTGGGCACTCCACCACCTAGAACTCACATTCAGGACCATGGTTGAGTGCCGACTCTCCCCTCCACATTTCATTTTTTCACTTAATCTCTTTATCTCCATATCCATATTTTTATATTTTTAAATTTTTTATTGATTATTGATTTGAGGGTTTTCAATTTGGATATTTATAAATATACTTATAATTATCATTATCCACCTCTATAGTCTCTGAGCTTCTGCTGCTCTCTATTCCCAATGTGTGCCTCCTGTTTTTAGGCTTAGGCTCCAACTTCTTTGACATTTTCTCTCCCTACTCCCACGCTTTCAGTTTGCTTTTGCGCTCCCAATAGAGCGTACCTACACACCACTTTTGCCCATACCACACTTCCACCCAGACAAACATAACTCCACGTTTCTTCTGACACAGCGTTCACTCTGGAGTAGGCTAGATGATCCATTTTATCTATTCTATTCTATTCTATTTTACCTACCTTAGATATTTTAGGTATTTTGGGTTTTCCTTGGCCCCTTGGTCAGAGCTGTAAAACAAATTGACCCCACATACCACCCTGTCTCAGAAGCTTCACTGCCCAGACTCCACGGACCACCTCACACCTCAATACCCCATTACCAATCACACGGAATATCTTTCATTCCCCACGTTTTCCCTGTGCTAGAAAGTCACACCGGAGCTCCTTCTAGCCCAAGTGGCTGGGCACCAAACAGCAACCACTAGCCCCTCTACTTGATATTAATTAAATTATTTTGATAATTTATTTAGTTGGATCATGGTGGTAATTAGGGTTACAAAACATTCAATCTCCTGACACACATGCTAAGAAGGTGCCCTCCTTCTCCACTCATTTCATAACATTCGTTTGAGCCTTCCATTCCCCCTCTGTACCCCCCCCACTGGCCCACCAATATCCCACCTCAAGTCAGGTTCCATCCCATGCACGCATACTGATCTCCCATACCCCATGTCTGCATGGACCTTCATGGATCAACATCAAGTCAGGTTTTCTAATCTAATTCAGGTGTTAAAACACTCTAAAGGGTCCACTTTTTTCAGGTAGATATATCTTAATGTAGATTTCTTTCCACACTGTTAGTATATGATGTTTAGCTTGAGCTAGCCAGATTTGGGGTAAAAATGCTGGTTGGCACGAATCTTTATTAAGCTAACCAGTCGACAATTTTGGAAGGGCAGTTTCTTGAATTTTCAGCATGCATAGTGATCGTACTCGGTCCTTTACCCACCTCCCGCTGCGCCGTCCCCTACCTTCTTTTCTTTGGAGCCCGCCAAAACCCTCCCCACCTCCCTCCCCCACCAGATTCAAAACTGCAAGCAACTATAGCCACCTTGGGCTCCCTCTGCACCAACCACTTGTTATTATTGTAATGTTTTAATCTCTGAACACATCAAGATTTCAACATTGTAATTTTGTAATTGTGTAATTTTTTAATACTGGAATGTTCAACGTATAATGGGGTTTTAAAAATGGGGTTTTTAAGCTAGACGAACATTTTCACTGTTTATTTATGCCAGATATTTGGCACTTTCTCCACAAATTACCCTTACTAGACCTGTGATTCATTTCTATGGCACAGGCATCCACGCATTTATATTTTACTGAGCTTTTGATACAATTAAATTCTACATTAACAGTCATGACACCTCCCTGAAGAAGACTGCAAAAGCGCTGGATCGCACCTCAGCATTTCCACTTATTACAAACTACAACTTTAACGCTGATCTCTCATTACTTTAGCCTTTTTAAGGCTTTTGTCTCACATTTTTTTACTTTTTTAACTATTTTTAATTTATTTATTTTGTTACGCCAAGCTATGTTTGGATTTTTTGAGTACACTATCAGTCAGGGCTCACTCCCTCTGACCTAGTAAGGAACCCTTCTTCAAGGCTGCAACACTCCATCCACTAGAACACCAACAGTCCTTTTCAGGACTCCTCCTTCACAACAGCCCTCTTCAGGGCTACAATAGTCCTTACAAGGACTCAGCTTCTACATCAGACTACAGGTCCACAAAAGTCCTTATCAGGACTAATCCATAGTGTAGTCCTCCTCTTGAAAAGGTCACATCTCCTCTTTTCAGGTCGGATCCTTCAGGTTCACTACAGGGATCCTTAGACTTCAGCACCTAACAGCTTTAAGACCTGGGACTGGATTCAAACAGGACGCTGGCCCTGGATTACTATTGCCCCTAGACAGTACGCACCCCAAGCAGGATACTCATACATCAGGACCTCAGAATTTCCACAGGTCCTACCCCACCGTCTAAGGACCCACTACAATAGTACAGCCCTTTTCAGGGCTACAATAGTCCTTCTTAGGACTCTTCTCCACAGCCAGCACCACATTCCTTATCAGGACTACAAAAGTCCTTTTCAGGACTTTTCTCTCTCTTTTTTCTCTTTTCTCTTTCTACTGTTACAGGAGGAGGGATATACGTTCTAGGACCCTCCACAACAAAATGGAACTACAAGTCCATTCAAAAGGGTCCTTTTCAGGGCTCTTGAGAGATACTGCAACCTCTACATGGAAGTCATCTATAGCCAAAAGATAGTCTAATACCAGTCTTTTTAGCTTTTATTGCCAGGCGTCCGAGGAGTGTTTTACCCTTTTGTTTTTATATCCACCCTCCACAGGTGGGCTACACTCTTTGAGGAGGTGATTCAGATTTCCTTTTTAATCAGTTTGTTCTACATGGAATCTGAGTGTTGTGTCAGCTTTTACCCCCTCTCTCGATTCCATGCTATTTTCCTACCTTCTTCAGCTTTCATGCCTGACTGTCTCAGTTCTTTTGCTAAACACTCCATCCACCTCTTGGCTAGATATCCTCATTTCCTTTTGCCTTCTACCTGTCTCTCTCAGATCTTTACCAAATCATCTTCTGTTTCCCTGCACACATGACCAAACTACAGTAATCTGTTCTCCTTGGCATTTTCTGTAATTGGGGTTACTTTAGTTTCTGCTCTGATGTGCTTATTTCTTTATCTTTCTTATGGTGTGCATCATGTCATCCATCTTAGGCACTTCAGCTTCATCGCCCAGAGATTCTGGTTGCACCACTGTTTTGTATGCCTTCATTTTCAGCTTCTTTGGGATTCTTCTGTCACGGAGTACTTTGACACTATGTGCCAGTAGGCTGTAGCAACTCTGACTCTAGGTTTGCCTTTTTTTACTCTCCCACCCCTGACAGATTCTTGAAATTGTTAACCTATTTCACTGTTTTCATTCTATCTCAAGTTTGTCGTTTTTTTTTAATTTCCTTTCATCTTCTACTGCAAAAATTGCCTTGTCTCTAGTCAGTTTCATCCCATGCACCTTCAATGTTGCATTCCGGTCTTCGTTCACTTGCTGAAGTTTCTGTTCAGAGTCCACTTTTAGTGTGGCATCATCTGCATACAGCAGTTTTTTTTTTTATCTGTCCCCTCCAAAGTGTTAACTACTGTCATCTATCACCAATATGAACATCAGTGGGAACAGTGCTGAAACCTGATGCATACCCATGCTCATTGGGTATCTTCTGTGAGTCCAAACTCTGTTTGCACTTCTGTCATTGATTACTTGTACATTGAATGAAGTAAGTGTACTGATGCTTCTGGGGCTTCATACCATTGCTGGACTACCCAAAATAAGCTTTCTTAGGACCTTGTCCTAAGTTTTCTTAAAGTCTGTGAATGCATAATTGGACTCTTTCCTAATTTCCAGCTTCTTCTCCACTAATTTTCCCACAGAAAACATTGGGTCAGTTGTGGTACATTGTGATCTGAATCTGAACTGCTCATCTCCCATCTTACTTTCTAATACTGTGTATGTATTCACTCATCATTCTCTCCAGCCCTTTCATGCAGTATGCAGGAGTTTGACACCTCTGTGCTACCCACAGTTGTGACTGTGCCCTGTACACATGTACACATGTACTAGAATGCTTATTCCAGTACACCTTTCTGTCCACAATGCAATGAGTATGCTCAAGAGCCATTTTCCCCTACCTTAACCACCATCTTCAGCATATTTGCTGTGATCTCATCTAAGCCTGTAAGTTTTTTCTGATTTTATTTTCCTTAGTGTTGTTCTTATTTTTTCTAGGACAGATTCTTCTTCTTTCTTTACTGCAGGCTATGCATTGAGCAGTACAGCTTCTGTGGAGGTTTCTTCATTCAGATGCCGATGGAAGTACTTCTTCCATTTGTTTTTGATATCCTCTGCATAGGTGAGCAGATTGTTGCTGGCATACCTTGTGAATGGAGGGTCAGGTGACTTTCTTCTTTATCATTGTATCTTTGCCTTGCTGCTCAATAAAGTAGCTTGTGCCATCTGTTGAGTCATTTTCCAGAAGCTTGTAGAGCTTCTTTGACACCTTGCCCTTGATCATTGTGACTGTTCTCTTATTTATTTATTTTATTTGTATTTTACATTTGTTGATTGGGATTGCCTGACTGACCCGAAGCCCTTTTTCAGCACAGGCCCATGGGAAAAAAGCTCCAAATTAATACAAACAATTTAAGCTAAGATAATACAAACAATTTAACATTCCCGTGGCATTTAATAACACATGCAGTAAATTTAACATGATTAAAGTCAAAAGAAAACAAGCAACAGTACTGTATTACAAATGTTATATAATATATGAACAGTATAAATATCTTAAGTGGTAATTAGAGAAAGTAAGGAAAAAGAAAGTGTAGAGGTGACCAGAGGAGAGAAGAAGGATAGGTTGGTTGTACAAGGAGACAGTGGAGAGTGAGAAGAAAGAGGGGTATGTTAGTTAGATTAATATATTCAGGGAGGGTAAGAGCAGTGGTAGGTCCATTGCCCTTTAAAGTACTCTTTTGTGGCCAATTTAAATTGTTTGGGATGTGTAAGAGTTCTGATTTCAAGAAGGAGTTTGTTCCATGCTATAGAGGGATGGTAGCTATATAAGCTGCACCCTGATTTAGACTTGGGGTTTGTAAATATATAATAGATCTTGGGACGAGCTCTGGAGATTTCTTGTAGGGGAATACTGGGAGATGAGAGAACACAGAGCGGGACAATAGGCTGGCTGGTATAAAACTGAGTGTGTGGTTTGAAGCTGTGAGACGAGGAGCAGGTGAGGTAGCTCAAGACAGTTTAAGTGTTTTACAGAGAGACAGTGGTGAGATTTATAGATTTGTTGAGCTGCAAATCTAGCTATTTTGTGGTATGTTGACTCGAGCTTGGTAAGTAGAGAGGAATTTAGATTAGTAAGAATTTGGCAGCAATATGTTAAGCAGGGCAGAATGTAAGCATGTGTGAGAGTGATTCTAGCTTCATGGGTGAGATCTGTTTTGTTTCTATATAAAAGTCCTAGTTTCTGATGGGTTTTCCTGATACAATTATTTATGTGAAGGTCGAATTTTAGCTGATCATCAATGGTAACACCTAGGAGTTTTGTGCTGGATTCAACTTCAATAAGGGTCTTGTTAAGTGACATTATGGAAAAAGGAAGATTTGATATGGTTAACTGTTTTGGGGAGAAAGAATAGTAATTTTGTTTTTTAGGGTTGAGGATGAGCTGATTGTTGGAGAACCATGTCTCTACTGAATAAAAGGAAGACTGGGTAACAGATAAGAGTTCAAAGGGAGAATTGGCTATGGTCTGACAGTAGAGTCATCAGTGTATTGGACTATGGAAGAATGTGGACAGGAGGAATGGAGTAAGTTAGTGAAGATATTAAAAAGTAGTGGTCCGAGAATGGATCATTGAAGGACACCCATTTTTATTGGAAGGGGAGTAGAGAGTGCGGAGTGCCATCTCACTGATTGCAGTCTGTCTGTCTGTGAGATACCATGCAACTGTATCTGGGGAGAAACTGAGGTTAGACAGCTTGTTCAGTAGCAGAGAGTGAGATACACTGTCAAAAGCCTTTGAGAGATCAAGAAATAGGAGATAAGTTTATGATAATCTCTACTAAAGAAATAGTGTTGAGGAAAGACAGGAGAGCAGTGGTGGTGCTATGTTTAGGTCAGAAACTATGCTGTGTATGAGTGAGTAGTTTTTCTTGTAAATGATGTTGCATAACTTGCATATGTATGCATTTCTTTTAAGACTTTAGAGAGAGGGGAGAGTATAGCAATAGGTCTGAAATTAGAGATTTCTGAGGAGTTACCTCCTTTATGAATAGGTAGGGTGTAGAATTGCTTCCAGATAGATGGGACTTTAGATTCAGAGATAGAGCGATTGATAATGATAGATATGGTAGAGCAAGAGAGTGAGCGGATAGATGGGACTTTAGATTCAGAGATAGAGCGATTGATAATGATAGATACGGGCAGAGCAAGAGAGCGAGCTGCTATCTGGAGAAAGTATGATGGGATGTTGTCAGTAGATACAGTGCATGGTTTTAGCTTAGAGAGTAGGGTTTTGATGTACGGAGTGGGAACAGGTTTGAGGAAGAAAGTGTTAAGAGAATTGAAGATTCAGGGTAGTTGGGAGCATTGGTGTTAGAGAGGTTAGGGTTAAAAAGTTTGAATATAGATAGCTGTACGACATCTTTTACAAGTGACAACCGAGTATACATAGTGTATATAGTTTACTAAGTAGGCCTAGACTTATGGTTGCATCCTATTTGTGTGAGATTTTAATAAGTATATCACTACTTTTGCAAAAACAAGTGAACACCAAGTACTGTCTTATATGAGCTTATGTTTAACTCTAACTGTTGTATTAGCACTGCAGTCCATATGTCTGATACTCTAAACTTCCTGTATTTGATTGTATGTAACTTATTTTAGTTGAAAGCTAGTTTTCTTTCTGTATCTGTACTACATATCAAAAATTATAATAAAAATTATATTGGAAAAAAGGTTGGATATAGATTCTATAAAGTAGGTGTTGAAGGTGTTGGCAGTTTCATCTGGTGATTTGTCAGGACATGGGTTGGGTGAGGTAGGGTTGCAAGGATGTAGTGTATGGTTTATTGCATTACAACATTTTTTTGGATCAGATTTTAGAGTCATTGAGGGGTTGTAGTAGAATTCATTTTTGTCTTTATTGATGAGATTTTTTTGCCTGGTTTCTTTGTTCTTTATATCTTTGTAGGTCAGCAGGGTTTTTAGATCGTAACCATGCTTTACAAGCCCTATCTCTGGCTTTCATGAGGGTGTCAGTAGTTTTTGATAGCCAAGATGATATATTAGCCTTTATCCTTATTTTTCAGAGTGGGGCTATTGAGTTTAAGATATCAAGGAAAGTTGAGTTGAAAGCTTGGATAGCTTCATCAAGTGGGAGATGGGTGAGGAAGTTCCAGTTTACTCTAGAGATGAGGGTTTTAATGTTGAAGTTGGAGAGATTGTGGCAGGTGATGTATATGTGTGGTTTAGAGAGATGGTTAGTCTACCTGAGCAAGTTTATGGGTGAGTGTTCACTCAGAGAATCAGGAAGTGTTTCAGAATTGTGATATTTAGAGGGATTTGGAGCGAGTATCTGATCTATGAGGGCAATGGGAGAGTGAGAGTTATTTGTATGGGTTGGTTGAGAGATTAGCTGAGTAAATCCATATAGATTTATATGATGTGGGGAGCAAGGGTTATTGAGGGATTGCCAGTTTATATTTATGTCCCCAAGGAGGATAGTTTTATTAGGGATGTTTTCAGAGAAATAGGAGAGAATGCTTTCCAGCAGGGTAATATTATCACCTGGTGGAATGTAAATGGCTGCTATGGTAATGGTAGTATAGTTACTGAGTTTAAGGTTAACTGCCAGTATTTTGACAGGAGAAAAGGATGGGATAGATTGCATGGAATGGCAGATAGTGAGATAGCTGGAGTAGACAATAGCAACTCTGCCACCTTTTTTTTTTTTTTCTACAGTCCAGGTAAATAATATTATAGCCTGGGGGGAGAATATCTTTGTCAAGATTATGGGGTTTAAGCCATGTTTCTGTTATTGAAATAATATCTGGGGTATGGTTAAATATCCATGCATGAAATTGGCTAACATTGTTAAGGATGCTTTGGGTATCGATCGCGTAAAAAGATATTTGTTTGTTTTTTTGTGGAAGAATGGCCTGAGTTTGGAGAGGAATTTAAGAGGAGGCCAGTGTAAGAGATGGGTCCAGGATTTGGATGTATGTCACTTGATATGAGTAGTCTAGTAGGGTAGTATTGAGTTTTCACTGTTAATGAGTAGTATCTAGTATACTTTGTCTTGTTTTTAGATGTTAGCGAGGAGGGAGGAATTTTTATTTTGGAGAGTTGGGTGTTGATGAGAAAGATAAAAGCAGAGATAGTTATAGATTGCTGTGAGTAGGAGAATTCATTAGGATCTTTATGAAAAAGGAGATAAAGGTGTGGAAGGTGATGTAACAGTAAGTAGGAGGAATAGTGGAAGCAGCAGTAGGGTAGAGTGGACTGAGCTATGCACAGTGAAGTGGTAAGAGTAAATATGGGTGGGGTGGGAGGTGAAGGAAGGACAACTTAACAAGGTAGTTCTTTAGGAGTAAAAAGTTGAGACAGATTGGTTGATTAATAGTTGATTGGAAGGAGAGGTATAGTAAATTTTCATATAGGAAAAGTAGATTAGGCAAAAGGTAGCAGGAGTATGCTGGGTGGCTGAAAGGAAGGGGTTAGAGAGAGGTGTAAACCAGGTGGGTGTGGTTTGAGTGTGGGAGGAAACAGGTGGTTAGGTATAAAGGAAATTATATGGGTAGTGGGTGGGAATGGGGGTGGGAGAGGAACAAAGTGAGTCCAAGTGGATGGAGGGCATACGGTGCGGGGCTACACCAGAAATAGAGGATATTCCCAAAGAAAGCAATCTGTGAGTATGATTTAAAAAAGGGAAAAATGGTATTTGCCCAATTTAAGTAGGTAGATATCAGTCCTTACCTTGCTAGTCCTTTTTACAAGGGGTTACTATTAATTCACAGGGGGAGGTTAGAAACAGAGATAAGGTAAACCAGACAAGGTTTAAAATTTATTAGCAGGAGAATATATAGAGTCAGGAATTGGGAGGGTAAATATAAGTGGGTCAGGATATAGAGAGGCTGGGCGTTCATAATATCATGCTCACTGCAGCTACCTTGCCTAACAAAAATCACTAATTTAGGCAAAATTAAGATTACAATCAGTTAAGGCAGATTAACTGTTATTCATACTTTGTGACTTTTTTAAGGATGGTGAGACTGTCCGTTGGGTGAATGTTCCTATTAATGGCTCCTTTAATCCACAACAGGCACTAGGTACAGACATGCCTAAGGGTAGAAAGGGTGCTGGGGGGTAAGGAGGGAAGAACAAGATAGAAAAATATGTTAGGAGAATGTGCAGAGGAGATTAGACATCAGTCAACACTTTTTCTCTTTTTGTCAGCCAACCAGTATTCCTTCTTAGCCAGGTCAGTCTCCTCTAACTCCCACTGCTTTCTCTGCCCCTTCTTTCTTTTGATAATTTCTTGGAATTCTGCATTCAGACATCATCTTTCCTTATATACCTAATTTCCATACCTGGCTTGGCAGCATATCTGTTCTGTATTCCTCGCACATGTTGTTTTCAGATGTCATCATTCTTTAACTCCACCTATTTTGTCTTCATCCTGAGGTGTTAGAGCCCTCAGTATTTCCTTGAATGCATGTGCTTTTTCTCCAGTCAACTTCCAGGTCTTTATCCTGGTTTTTGTTTACCTTAGAGCCTTCTCTGACCACTGCTTGAAGCTTATTGTGGCAACTAGTGGTTTATGCTGTAGGCCAACTGTTTCACTGGGGATGACTTTGCAATCACTTATTCTACTCCAGTGCCCTTTCCTTAACTGGAGGAAATCTACCTAAATTTCATGTTGACCACTGTTATATTTGATCTTGTGACCATTGCTCTTTGTCAACCACTTGCCACCTGCTAATAATCCATTTGCTAAACAGAAGTATAGAATGAACTCTCCTTCTTTACTCTTGTTGCCCCATCCACATACACCCATACAGTCTTCATCCCGTGCTCTGTCTGTCCTAGTATGAGCACTCAGGTTTGCCATTACTAGCATCGGCTCACTTTCTTCTTCTTTATCCACTAGGTTCTACAACTGCTGACTGAATGCAGTCTTTTCCTTACATCACAAACCTGCTGTGGGATATTATGAAGTTATGAAATTATGAATGTTGCCCTATTTGTACAATGGACTTTGAGTTCAAAGAGTCTGTCTTTAATTCTGATGAAATCCTTGTCTTCAGAAGATTCTTTTTCACTGCTAGTCACGTACCATTTTTAATCTGCCCTCCACCTGAGTAGTGGATTCTGGAACCCACGCTAAGTAACTTTGCAGCACTGCTCTTCCCGTTTCTCTCTTGAATGCATAGGATGCCCAGCTCTCTCTTTACTATCATTCTTCCATTTCAAGACATTCTGGATAGCAATCCTTAGTTATCTTTTGGCACGTTGATTTGGTTTTACATCCTGGGTTTGCTCAATTAAGCTTTCCACAGTTACACAAACATATTCATAGTGCATAGCCAGCCAATAGCCTATTGATTCAGATTTGCTGGGCCTTATGGTAGGCACACATTGGCCAATAATGGCAAATAGACCCCTCCTAACATTAGCATGGGTCCCTGGAATATGTCAAAGGAGGCAGGGTCCTCAAAAAATTTAGCATAGAAAGATACCCTTGCCCACTTTTGACAACATTACTGAATGCGTCCAAGTTTACACCACTGAGTGGCTGTCCTTGACACCATTATAAATAAATAAAAATAGAATTTAGTGACTGTGAGCATGGAAATCAAAAGGATAAGATACATAATAAAAATAAATTCTTAATGCATGTTAATGTTACAGAAAGCTTTAGCTAAAAAGGCATAACTCTCTTTCCTCAAGTGAACCAGTCTGACCTTAACAAGGGATATACAAGACAGAGGTCCTTTTGTAAGTATACAATGAGGGTTTCATACTGCTATTTTTCCTGTGTTTCCTGAATAGCAAGAAATTGGATTTGTTTTCCCGTATTGTAGCCAAAATTTGCTTGTAAGGAACTGTGATTTTGGTTTTATGGCCTAATTTTATGAGATGGGACCTTTTCTTTTTTGGATAATGAAGAAAGCCATCAAGCTGGAAATGAAAACGTATTTGACTGTTTGTTACCTGGTTACTTGAACTGTTCTGAGGACACTTTTCAGAAAAAAACTAGATAGAGAAAGGCAGAAACAAACATGAAAACATTCAAATACATCATGTCAGTCCACAATGATTGTCACATAAGTGCATGGCCAATGATGTAAAAATTACAAATAAAACAGGTAATCTTCAAGCAGTTTACAAAATGAATGTGAAACGGTATTAAAGCAATATGTGTAATATTTATATAAGAACATAACAACAGAGCCCAGCAGAAAGTGCATAAAATATCCAGAGAGATTCCAACAGTTTAGCAAAACAGTAGTAACTATTGTTTTTTATGTATTAAGGGAAATAGGTCTGATGTGTATTGACCAAGACCAAAATTAGACGGCTAAGAGGGTGAGGGGTGTGGCTCAATCTCCTTGGACCTGAAATGAAGAAAATATGATGAAATAAGGTTATTGAAATAAGTTTTTTTTTCACAGTAAAAGTAGAGAAAAGAAGCCTTAAATATCTAAACAAAGTGGTACTTACCAGACAGCTGCACATGTGTATTTATGGAATCCCTAGTTGTGAACCAGAGCCTGAAACAAAACACAGATGGCAAATAAACATTATAAGATCTTATTTGCACAAAGGGAAAAAAAATCAGCCAAAATGATGTGAAGTGCTGTGATGCTGAGAATTAAATATACACATGCGCACACACACACACACACACACACACACACACACACACACACACACACACACACACACATATATATATATATATATATATATATATATCTGGGTCTACTTCAGAAGATCGACGGACCATTTGATCGACATTCATTTGGTCAATAACTCATTTGGTCGACAACCAGTATTCAAGGTACTTAGGGATTTGCCCCCCCCCAATGTTGTGTGACCCTGGAGTTGATATATATAGTTAGGGGTGGGGGGCACAGCCCCCCACCTATTTTTGTTTAAAAGCATGAAAATACAAGAAAAACTACACATTTTAACCGAAAATAGGTGCGGGGGGCTTCACCCACCACACCCCCCATTGTGCCATAAAAGGCAGTACAGGAAGCACATGTTGACAGGTATACTACTCCTATGGTGTTACAATTAACGTGCCCTGGACAACTAATGGTTCGAACACAGCTTTTAACAACACTGTAAGGACCATCATTAACGTATCTGCAAATAAAACACATACCACATTTAAACATTCTAGACCTGTAACCGTCATTAGTATTGGAAAACTCTGATTCTAATAGTTCATTTATATTCTTGCTACTACTATAAGTAAATAGAGGGGTTTTACCATTCTGAGCTTCAATTTTTCAGTAAAAATTAGATTCCAATTAAATGTTATAGTACTTCTAATTTTATAGACATCCCTATTGTATGGGATAACTAGTGCTCCCCTTCTAGAATCTACTCCTTCTTGCCTTAAATTCACTTGAGTAGCTGTAGAGGTTAAATGCTTTCCCAAAAATGGGGGCATAGTGATAACCCCTACCTGGAAAATAAACTCTTTTAGGTTGTATAAAAGGTCCTGTGGGTAGTCTCTCTCCAAAAGCATTCTAACCTTCTTCTTTCTTCTTCTTCTTTTGGCTTTTCCCAGTTAGGGGTCGCCACAGCGAATCACCTGTTTCCATTTCTTCCTGTCCTCTGCATCTTGCTCTGTCACACCAACCACCTGCATCTTGCTCTGTCACACCAACCACCTGCATTCCCCAAATGTTGGTTTCTATTTCAAAGTGGCTGTCCTCAGTAATTAATCTGGACAGACATCTGTCCCTTAACAATACTTTTTTTTCTGAAATATACAATGACAGCTACTATAATGCAAATATGAATTGGAGAATGTGGCTTTCCTAAAAATAGTAGAACAGAACCTCTTCTGAAATAGGTCCTTGTATATGGGGACATTCAAGTAATTAATGGCTTCAATAGATTTTGATAGGCGAAACATAAATAACTTGTGGTACTTTCCAAATGCGTAACAAATTCTGCTTTCTGATGTTTGTTCCCATGCCATAACACAAGCATTTCACCTAAAAACCTATAGTATGCTAAAATCTTGCTGACAAAGGGGGTGTTTAATACAACATTTTTTCTCATGCTGTCAAAACTGTATTGGTAAAAATGGGGGCACATTTGTTTCCCATAGCCACTCCCGTCGTTTGATGGAAAAACTGCCCCTCCAAAAATGCAAAATTGTTCTTAAAGACCATATCCATGAACTCACCAACAACAGCTATTTACTGGTGGTCCAGGGAAGTTGTATCAGTCAACATTTCGGTAAATAATCAGTATGCATTATAACTGAAAATAAAGTGATAGTATCTATAGTCACAAATAAAATCTTTCTGTCAAATTCAAGATGGTCAAGTTTCTCCAATAAATGCCACCAATCACGTAGCACATGGTAAAAAACACTAAGAATATTTTTACACTTTGTGTCCACATATTCAGCCAGAAATTTGGTTCTGGACTGATATGCAGCTACTATTGGCCTGAGGGGGGATTTGTGCTATCCTTGTGGATCTTCGGTGTCCCAAAAATAGAAGGGATCACATGCTTTTCAATCCTTACAAAATCGAGGGGTCAACAGAAATGAGATGCTGGTACATCATATCTATCAAATAATAGTCAATTTTCTTATATGATATATTAACTTCATTCTTTGATACTCTTGTTTATACTTCCACGTCATTAAGGATGTCAAACATTTTACACGAATAATCCTCATAGTCCATGAGCATTACCCCTCTCCCTTGTCTGGCTTCATAAAAGATATAGACTTATCTTTTATGATGGTAACTAATAACGAATGTTCCACTTTTGTTAAATTGTCAATATATGCCCTTTAACAGCTGTAACACATGGACCTAACCTGATTGTGACAAAAAGAGATACTGCCAGCCCAGCTATCTGGAGTTTTGTAAATGGTTATGCATCATTTGTGAATATCAACATGATTCATATGCTTGTTTTACGAATGTATTAGAACTTTATGTCATATAAGATGGTTTGTACAGATGTGTGCTGAAGAGATATGTTGCAGAGTACTCAGCTTAGAGATGTGTCCACCATGTATCCTACTGAAAGAGAACAGAAATGTACATAAACTATTGTAAACATGTAAAAGTATATATTTTAACAAAACTTCAGAAAAATAGTTGAAATTAAATAATTTTATAATGGCATCATAAAAGATGGTTTAGATGCAGCAAGGAGACAGGATGCCTAAAACTAGGGAGCCTTCTGCATGGTCTTATAAGTGTTTTATTGTTTTATGTCTTCCAGCAGCTGCAAAGATCTAAGGGCTATGTATTTTTCACAGCTAGATGCTAAAGGCTGACAGTTTCTTGCAATAGGGGTTAAGCTTGGGAACTAAAGTCAGATGACAAGAAGTTATGTCATCCTGCAAGCTAACCCAGCAGTAACATTTGAGATATTAATTTAAGAACTCTCTGAGAGAGACAAAGTATTCTGTATTTTGTCTTTGACCTGACAAGAACATCCACTCACCACATCTGTCTTGCCTGGCTCTGTAAGTAAGTTAAGTAGGGTACAGTAATTTCTCTTAGATTCAGACAGGAATATAGTGAAGTATAGCTTAGATGTTTTCTTTATTTATTTGAAACTGTCCTGCAAAGTTGTTTTAAGTATTTTCTGTGATTTTGAACTCTGATGTAACTGTGATTATTTACAGAGTATTTTCTTGTACTTTTATTATTTATTATTAAATATATTTAAACCTTTCATTGTGGCTGATCTGTTAGAGACATATTTATGTTCTGAGAGCACTTATATATGTATTTGGTGACACTGTGGTACTCTTCATAGGTTCATAGATTAGTACTAAGCTAACTGCCCTTGTGAGCCATTTTAAGCCTAGCCAATTATCCCTTGTGAGACTCAAACCCTGCACCTTGTGTTTGTAAGGCAAACACCTTAACCATTAGGCCACCCTCCCAACCCTTAATAGCCTTGCTCTTGGTCAAACTACCATTTGGATTAATAGTAACGTTACACAGTAAGATTGGACACCCTTTGTTAAAGGTCTTAAAGTAGCTGACAAAGAATTGGCTGGTGGCAGTAATAACTACCTTGTAGTCTGGGCAAATGGGAGAATACCTAGAAAATCGGTGCCAGCATTTCCCAGGTGTCTGTATGTTTGGGTATAAATCAAATCTCAAAGAGTGTGTGTGTGTCAGCTACTTGGGCAGGGACACAAAGCACTGGTTAGACAGAGAAGGTGCTGGAAGTCTTGGCTTATCTACTCAGCTGAGTTCTCAACTCTATAGCTTTGGAAGTGGACAGCCTTACTGGGGATCTGGAGAAAGAGGGAGAAACCAGCCCCGGATTTATTGTGGTCTCTGTATCCTCTTAAGGGAAATGGCACTTGATGTAGAGAGCTGCATCTGGAAATACTGTGTGTGTACTTGTCATCTTCTCAGTGAATATCACCCACTGTTGCCAGTGGTGAGGAATGAAGCTCCTGGACTACTGAGCCAATGGTGGGGTGTCACATATTAATTGGTTGGCAGTGGTGGAATATCCACATATTAGGATTCAGTGGTGTGGATATTGAACTCCTGTAGCCTGTAAACAGTGGTCACTAAGGAAGGTGTTTGTACTCTCAATCAGCCACATAGTGAACATTCAGAGTTTCATATCACTATAGTTTTATTTATTTATTTTTTTTGTTAGCTTAGTTAGTCAGGGAGAGCAAGCAAGGATGTCAGCAGAGGAGGATGACAAGCTGACAAGGAGTCAGTTGGCTGAGATGTGCCAAGACAAAGGACTGGGGCATATAAACCTGACTAAAGCAGAGATGATTGTGGCCCTAGTCAAAACTGCATCACAGTCCATCAACCAGGAGGACAATCAGACTGGCCTTGGGGAGATACTACTCAGAAAATGGACAGTTCGACCTTTACACAGAAAACTTAAAGATCAATCTGGAGTTAGAGACTAGAATTGGAGGCCAAATGTTTGGAAATAGAATCAGCAGAAAAACTGAGACATCTGGAAGCTGAGGTGAATGAGAGGCAGAAGCAACATGAGAAGGAGATGCTGACTCTTTGCTAGGGTCATGGAGGTAACGGGGAAGGGAGTAACCGAACCCCAAAAGCAACAAAGGTCGGTAAATTTATTCCACAATTTACAGAGGGTGATAATTTTGACAGTTTTATTTATATGTTTGAAAGGGTATGTAAGTAGTATAATGCTGACCAAGGGCTCTGGGTACAGTTTCTGACCCCCTTATTCCATGGTAAAGTTGTAACTGCTGTTTCTAAATTGTCTGATACTGATTGCTTAAATTATAATACTGTTAAAAATTGTCTGTTAGAGTGCTTTAAGTTAACACCTGAAGCATACAGGAAAAGGTTTCATGAGCATAGGCGCAAAGCAGATGAAAGTGTGTGTGAATATATTGCTGAGTTAAGCACTTATTTTCATAGGTGGCTGAGTGGGTGTCAGGTCACCACTTCTGAAAGGCTGACAGAGGGACCAAGCCATTGGCACTTTCCCTGAGGAAATGAGACTCTAGTTAGTAGAGAGGCAATGCAACAGTGCAGATGAGTTGGGGAAGAAGGAAGACCTATACCTAGCAAGCAGGGCATCACTGCACAGGAAAGGGATACCCAGTGCTGCCCATGGGTCAAAGGTAGGGGTCTCAAACACGTGGCTCATGGGCTGCATGCGGCCCTCAATGTAGTTTTCTGTGGCCTGCAATTACTTACTGAGGATCTAGTTGTCTGGTAGTATTTTTTTCCCCAGTACGACTTTTCTCAGTATGAGGTACGTCCTGGGTTGTGTGCATCACCAAATGTGCCTAATACAGTGGAGATGTGATTGGAGGTTGCAGTCAGGTGCTTCTTTCCTCCTCCAATGGCATCTCTCTCTTGAATTAGGTGCATTTGGTCAATTCCTTTCCATGCATAGAGTAGTGGAGCTGCCCTGTGGGTCTTATCTGATCATCCATTCACAGCAGACTAATGCTCAGACCGTGTGAGTGGAGTGTTCCTGAGGTAAGCTGCTTTGTTATTACTTTTCTAGTTGTTTTCAGGGCACCAAACCAGCCAACATACTGTTGAGAGAGATCTGCTTTTGGTGCCCTGGGCTGCAAGCAGATTCTCTTTATTTTACCAAAGATAGAGTGTTTTTGGGAGATTCTGAAATCAAGTAAAGCAAAAAGAAAAGTGGGTACTGGGTCATCATAAATAAGAGCTAAGCTGTTCATCACAGTTTTTGAATAGAATGATTTTGTGTGTAGTCAAGCATCCTTTTATTTTCATACCAAACTGTTAAATCCTACATTTCTCGGTATTATTAGGATTAAGTCTTTAATCACAGTTCATCATTGGAAAGTCAGGGAAACACTACATACAGCATATGTACTGCTTCCCTGACTTTCCAATGATGAACTGTGGTTCGGCCACAATGCACAAACATATGGAAGCGGGGACAGCATGGGAACCTGAAGGGGTGGTGGAACTTAAGCATGCCTCTCTACCTCTTAATGCAAGAAATCTGGTCAAAGAGTGACAAAATGGGGGGACAATGACCCAAAAATAGGGACATATTTTAAATATTTCTCTCATAAGCTTAGAAAGTTGCTAGACTAACATGATTTGATTTAACATACATTTTCTGAATTATTTGAAGTCTGAAACTCAAATATATATCATTATTTATTGACTTCGTTTTCAGTTCATTCCAGTGATTTGCTGGAAAACCATACATTTTGTGAGGAACAGGCCAACAATATGAGCCAAAAATCTGGACATTCTGAAAAAATCTGTACAACTGAGAGGTATGCAAAGCTGTTTGGAAACCCTTATTGATGCATGCCTGCAACCCACTTGTGCTTGTGTATACTTAGGCATGCTGATGCAGGGATTGGTGGGGAAACTGTTTCCTTTCAGTACTGGTGCGTATCTGAACACATCAGTGGGGAAATGTTTCATTTTGGTGCTGGCGCATACTTGATAAACTGCTGATGTGATTGCTGGGCAAAATAAAATGTGTCAGTTTAGTAAATTTAGTGCTTGTGCATACATTGACATGTTGGTGAAGGGATTGGTGGGGAAGATTATTTCATTTTGATGCATGTGCATGCTTGGACAAACATCTAAGTGATCGCAGGACAAAATAAAATGTCATATTTTACTGCATGTGCATACTTACACATGTTGATGAAGGGATTGCTAGGGAAATTGTTTCATTTTGGTGCTTGTGCAGGCTTGAGAAAGGTACTGAAGGGGTTGCTGGGGGAAATAATTATTTTGTGCCAGTGAAATGCTTGTGCATACTTTGATAAACTACTGATGGGACGGTTGTGGGCAAGTTCGTAGATTGCAACTCAGGTATGAAAGGCAAAGCATTACATTTAACAAGGGATGTGTGGGCAGCATTGATAGTGGACTGTGAATTAGAAAAAAGTACACAATTCAGGAATATGGACCGAGCCCTGGAGTTATTGCATCATAAACTATTGCTTACACAGAAGACTCCCGGTACAGAGAACCCTACATAACTGATATCCCCTTGTACCACTCAGGATTCACAAATGCGTGAGTGATGGAGTAAAATGGGTACAGCAACCTGAAATCTGTGGGATAGGAATTTATTAACTTATTTATTGACATTTGATTGCCAGGAATGTCTGACTTAGTAGATGCCTGTTATCTCTGCAATCTGCACCAACTGCTGGATATCTTTGTACGTGGTGGTTTACGTGGCTGTCTTAAGGATCTCAGGATAGTGTGGGTTAATTACCCAAATATCATTGTGTGTACATGTGTGTATATGTGAGCCTTACAAAAGTTTGTAATATCAATTCAAAATTATAAAGCATTTGCAGGTTATTTTGTGGCAGGAACAGAATTGAGAGAGAGAGAGAGAATACTTATTTATAATTTGTGGTCATCATCTGTTACTAAGGAAGTGCTTGTTTCAGTATGAGAAAATGTGGGAATCAATATACTTTTCTTTGTATGTTTTTTTTTATATTGCAGACTAGTATTATAAGTGAGTATTAGTAATGTCGTCATCCAAGAAACGAAAGATTGTAGATGAAAAGTGTGTTTTCCAAGAGAAGTGGGAAAAATTATATTTTTTCACGGAGTTGAATAGTCATAGCAAATGCCTTATCTGCTATCAATCTGTTTCCATTCCAAAGGAATACAATGTACAGAGACATTATGAAGCTACGTATGGTAACGAATATGATGTGATTACAGGCGAAATGAGGGAAGAGAAAGTTCATCATCTAAAATCAGCCTTTGCTAAGCAGCGAAACTTCTTTAAAACTTTTAACAAAATGAGCAAAGACTAAGTACGAGCAAGCTTTGTTATCAGTGAAATGATCACGAAGTTGTCCTGTCCCTTTACTGAAGACCATTTCATTAAAGACTGCTTCATAAAAGCAAGTGAAATTCTTTGCCAGGCAAGAAGAAATTGTTTGAAGGTATAAGTTTGTCTGCAAATACAGTGGGCAGCAGAATTACTGAATTGGCCAGTAATGTACACCAGCAGCTACTTGCAGCTGGAAAACAGTTTGAAGCTTTTTCAGTTACCCTTGACGAGAACACTGGCATAACAGATACCACATATTGTGCTCTGTTCATTTGAGGTGTGGACAAGAACTTGAATATTATGGAAGAATTACTAGACCTGTTGCCTTTGAAAGGCACAACCACAGGACATGACAGATTTGGTGAATATGAAAAATGTATAGAAAAGTCAGAATTGCCATGGGATAAGTTTGTTTTGGTAGTAACTGATGATGTACCCTCAAGGTGTTCTGAAAAAGTTGGTGTTGTTGGGTTACTGAATGCAAAGCTCAACAGTGTTGTCGCTGACACATTCATTGTAATTCACTGCATTCTGCACTGGGAAGCGTGTGGGAAAAAGTCTTCAAATGAAGGAAGTCATGGATGTTGTTGCTAAGGTGATTCATTTTATACGTGAAAGAGGTTTAATTCATGGCCAGTTAGTAACTTTCTGTCTAACCTTGATACCAAATATGGAGAATTACTCTATCACACCAAAATCAGAATGGCCAAGTATGAGAAGTGTGCTGAAAAGATTCTTTGCACTTCGACAGGAAATAGCAGTCTTCATGGCAATGAAAGAAAATGGAATTCCTCATCTAGGTGATCCATTTTGCATATCTAACCTTGCTTTTCTGACAGATTTATTTACTTGTTTATTTATTTATTTATTTATTTATTTATGTGCAGTTTGTTTGCCAGGATGGTCCATTGGGCTACGAGGAGCCCTTTTTCAATAGAGTCCTGGGGAGAAAAGCTCCAAAGCAGTACAGTATTATGAAATTACAACATCATAACATACAAAAATTATAAAATTACAAAAATTAAAAAAACATATAAAATTATTACATGAGAGTTAGAAAAATGCCTGGTAACAACAGTTGCAGAAAATAGGTAACTGAGGGAGTTGATACTTGAAAAATTCCTCACTAACAAATTAAGGATCTTGTAGAACAGATGTACTTCTTACAGGAATTATATGGTTAGTAGAGACTATTGGCAGATGTAATTAGCTGTAGTGAGCAGTAAAGTTAAAAAATGTATGTAGGATGGGAGCAAGAGATATTACACAGCACCTTAGTGAACTCAGCCTCAAGCTCCAGGGCACAAAACAGATGATAATGAGGATGTATGACAGTGTCAAGGCTTTCAGATGTAAACTTTCCCTGTGGGCGAAACAGCTGATGAATAAACCTAGCTCAGCCTTACAGTCACTCCGTGCAGTCAAAAAACAGTTCTTGAAAGAATATTCACACAGTCATCAAATTATGAGCAGAATTTGACCATCTGTTTCAGGATTTAGAGGCACTAGAACCCCTATTTGCCATCTTTACTACTCCTTTTTCCATAGGTGTTGACACTGTCTCTGAAGAATTCCAGATGGAGTTGTTGGAACTTCAGTGCGATAGTGTTCTGAAACAGAAGTACATAGATGCTGGTGTTCCAGATTTTTATAAGTACATGAGTCGAATCCTTGCAATGTTTGGCACTACATACATTTGTGAACAGTTTTTTTCATCTATGAAGCTCATCAAATCTGTTTTCTGGTCAAGGTTGGCTGATGAACACTTGACAGCTACTTCGCGAGTAGCTGCTTCACGTGACATAAAGCCTAATGTTGACACCCTGGTCTCTGCAAAACATTGTCAGCTAAGCAGTCAAAATGAAGAAAGGCAATAATTTTCATGGACAACAAATTCTTTGTCATAGACTTAGGTGAGATTACTAGAATATCTGAAACTAATACAATAGAATAGTGTTGGTCTGTTGCTTCAAACCATTTTTTTTTGTAACTTTTTTTTTTGGAAATTAAAAAAATACATAGTTTGTGGATGACTTGGACTTGCAGCCCCCCCCCCCCCTAAAAAAAAATCCTTGAAGTTATTTGCAGCCTTCATGCTCCCTTTAGTTTGAGACCCCTGGTCTAAGGGAACCCATGGTGGGCAGCCTAAACCACCCCAACAGAGTCGACCAGTAGCAGAGGAAGCCACTCGTTCAGGTACATGGCCAGGACTAAGGGTTAAATGTTTTAAATGCAACCAGTGGGGCCATGTAGTATATAGATGTACATGGAGGCAAGGTGGGGAACAAAATGTGGGAGAGCCAGTAAGTGGGAATGACAGAATGCCAGCGGTAAGTAGTCTGTAGACAACAAGGGCACCAAACTACCACTAAAGTTACTTAGTAAATGGGAAACAGGTCACTGCTAAGAGAGACACAGCCTCTGACCTAACCATTCTGAAGCCTGCGATGGTTAAAAAGTAGCACTACTTGCTTGGGCAGTCTACTCCAGTCAGAGCTTTAGGAGGGACCCCATTCCAAATACCTTTAGCTAGGGATCACCTTGACTGGGAGGGTGGAAAAGGAAGCCAGCATGTAGGTGCGTTTGAGGATATCCCTGCAGATGTCCTGATAGGGAATGAGTTTGATAATGCAGTACCTTGTGTGCATACAATGACACACAGTCAGGCTTGGGACAAGCATGTTGGTCTGGTAGTCTGGGATGGGCCCAGACAGACAGCTGACTTGAAGCCAGGACTGGTGTGGTGGTTACTAAAGAAAGTGAGCTACCCTGTAGCAGTGAGGTTCAAGATGAGCCACAGCTGCTTGTGGGTACTGATGTTCCCTTGGACAGAGTGACGGCAAGGGCAGAGGAGAGTAGTAGTACTCAGGCTGACAGTGAGGTACTGCTGTCTGGGAATGCCAGACTTCTTGTGGAAGGGAAGCTGTGAAGGGTTACAAAGAGAGAGAGAGAGCGTTGGGATAGCCCTAAAAGCTATTGGAGCAGGTCATGCTGTTTTTGCATTGTATTCCTGTTTATCTCTGAGGAACTGTTTGTTTCCTCTCCTTATTTTATGCCATTACTGTCTAACATCTTAAACACACTCACATATTCTTTTTTGTACACGTCAGATAACAAACCCTTTTCCAAATTTCTATTCAAAGTCTAGGTTGGACAGTTTGCATTTTTTTTCTTTAATTAACAAATGCATTAATTCAATGATCGAAAGGTTCAAAAAGTTTTTCATGAAACACAGAAAAAGGCTTTGTCCTGCGGGGTATTTTCCATAAGCTAAGACCCTTGGGAACCCATTTCACTTTTATACAGTCAGCCAAGTAACAATTGTCTACCTGTAGGTTCCTAAACTGTACTGTGTTGGGACTAGTGCTGGTAATACGATAATGTTCTCCTTTTGTTAATGCAGTTGTTATAGAATTTGATTTGACTCCTGTTTATATAGGACAACTTAATTAATGTGAAGATATATAGTACTAAGACATGCTATATCTTGAATCCAGCTTTTAAGCTCTATACACATTTAAAGACACTAGATACACTACTAATACTAATTAAGGATCTTCTACAGCATTCACTGCCAAGTTGTAACATTAAAGCTGTCAATGGTCAGATAACTAAAGTTATTCTAAACTAATAATCAAAAATAGTCAGTCTATAGATTTAAATATCTTCTGCAACATCAACAAAATGGTTTAGAGTGACATGTATATCTCACAGAGGATACTGCTGCTATGGAAAAGACTCCCTCTTTACATAATACAAAGTTCATACTTGCCCATATTCAAGCATAACTTAGATTTATGGATGAGAAACAAAAGAAATTACTTTAAGCCTGCCCTCTTTACTACTAATGGATGAAGACAGTTCCCATATGCTTTATCCCATGCGTGGGTCCTCTCAAATTATCCATGATATAACTCTAGTTATTCTCATTAGGGGTAATATATAATTATTGACCATGGGATAAATAGGGCCAGTCTATAGCCAAATGAGATAAGGTACTTTGAGCACAAAAAAAGAGAAAGTAGGTAAGCTTAAAATGGACTACAAGGGGAGCTAGCCTAGTACTTACCTATGAATCTATAAAGATAGTGAGAACTGACCACTATTTCAGGTGCTTGATGTGTAGAACTTTATTTTCATTTTATGATTCTTGACTTATGGAGTTCTTTCAAGGATACAATCATAAGTTTCTATTAACTGTTATTATATTTCCTCTGATAGAAAAGTTGATACTGGTATGTTATATGGGTTCAGACTACAGGAGTACATTGAGGTTGTTTATATGTTCTCTTTACTACTTAGGTTGTAAATAGCTTGCTTTTTTTCTAGTTTTCCAAACTTTCTGCAGTACCTTAGGATAGAAGATTAAGTCAAATGAGGGTATGGGATGAGTTAAATATAATGAGGAGTGTTTGGTTGTTGTAGTTTAAGTAAATACCTTAGCAAGTTTAATAAAGTGCTGCATTTTTTGCACAAATGAACACAGTGTTCATGATCAACTTGCATCTCAACCAGTTTATGTTTACTATGCAGTACAATGTTGTTTAAAGGAACCTAAAATGTATTCAGCAACATTCCAAAGAAAAATTGCCTTTACATTTGTTTTGTATATGTAAGTCATGTGTTGCAAAAAAGATGGACTGGGATTTCTGAAAAGTAGATTAAATGTGCAAATCTAAAAACTCTGCATTTGGACCTTGCAATACAGTATTTTAATAATGCTTTCCTGCAAATACTCAATAACCTTCCCCCAGTCAGGAAAATTCATATCAAAGCCAAACAACTTCTATGGTTATCAAAAGAAACAATTCTGCTATTTAAGCTAAGGGACAAAGCATGGACTCTTTTTTGAATAACAGAAGTAATATCAATCTCACCTCCTACCAACAACTGAGAAAGCAAGCCAAAAAACAAATTAAACAATACAAAAATACCTATTTCCAATCATGTCAACTGAAATACAAAACAAATTCCCAAAAATTCTGGCAATCAACCTCGTCTTAACCCTGGAAAACCCACTAATCCAGTCCCAACAACTACCAATACTATTGAATGTATAGCCACTCAATTCAATTCCAATTTTATTACTTCAATAACTTTACTACTTAACAAAACTCCTAACTCTCCTCTTTCCATACCCACTCCCACCAACCTAAAGTCTGATATCTGCTGGCTGTCATTTGAAATGATGTTCATAGGCATAGCCATTTGTTATAAACATTTTAAAGCTCTAAGGGATATTAATTTGCCAGCAAAATAAAAGCAGTATATAAATAATTTGTCACATATTGTGATAATGGTATTTATTAGCATTTGTGTGAATTGCAAAATGAGGTCAATACAAGCTGAAAATGTAATTTGTCTTGGCCTGAAGCAAAAAGTGTTGAGTTATGTTTAGGGTGGACTCAACATCCTTCATTTGCAGAAGAAACTCTAATAACTGCTGGAGATTACAACATGTGACAAAAGCTGTACTACAACAAAGGGCATTTTAAAAATTGCTCATAATCTCTTTCAGAATGTATATAGCTGCCCTATATCAAATTCCTTGATGAGGCAATAAACTCACAACTACTTAACCTTCCCCTTGATAGCTACTAAATGAATTGGTTTATTTAACCCCTCCCCTTTTAATTGTTTTGACAGTAAGTAATTTATTAATATTTCAAAATGAACAAAGTCTCAGGTTCCAACAGTCGCTGTAGATTCCCCTTGATATCTACTAAGTTAATAGGTTTATTTAAACTCCCCTTTACTCATTTTGAAAATAATACATTTATTAATATTTGAAAATGAACAAAGCACCATGTCCCAACAGTCACTGTGGATTTTTTATAAAGTATGTATAAGTTATGCAAAATTCTATTGAAGCTATAGAATTGCATTTGACAATATATAATCTCAGTTAAATACTTAATCAAAAACAATATTGTGTTATAAACCTAACAGACTGATTGCTCCCACTTTATGGCTGATTTCCCTTATCAACCTTGACCTAATGATAGACAGATAGATAGACAGATACATAGATAGATAGATAGATAGATAGATAGATAGATAGATAGATAGATAGATATAGAGCTACAGGCAAGTACATTAGCAAATCAAGGAAGGTTTGCCTCTTGTCATTTCTACGTGCCACTCATTTCATGTGTCATAAATAAAATAGTGATCAAACACTGGGATTAGAGTGTTTATTTCTTCTTAAAGTTAAATAAAAATATGCTTTATTTACCTTAGCTATTGATCTTCCCATAGATTTTGATGTGGTCAGCTACATTTTTATTTAAGATTTTTAGCAATGCAGTTTTTCTTTGTTATTTTTAATAGAATCAAAACATATTCTCATCTAGATGCATTTATTTATTTGTTTATTTTTCATTTGTTAATTGCAAAAGTCTGGCTGGGCACAAAGGCCCCTTTTTAGTATTAGCCCATGAAAAAAAAACACCAGTACATGCAATACAATCAAAATCTTTTAGCTAATATAATATCATAAATGTAAGGCAGAATATATTTAAAATAAATTTTACAATGTCAAAATAGATAAGATAGTAACTATGCATACAGTAGTAAGGCTTCTTATACTAATTATAGTAGTCGGATAGATGTCACAATAAGGAGTGCTAAGTTATTTGCAAAGGGTGGATAACAAATGGTTGATTCAATTTGAGATACAAATGAAATGAGTGGTAAAAGAGATAAGAAAGGCATGGGTAGAAGGTGGGGTGAGTGAAGACAGATTGATAGTTGGTAATAGAGTAGGAGAAAGTCGAGGTATAGTAGAACAGGCAGAGAAAGCAGAAGATGTACAACTACAGAACCAGGATGTTGAACGATGTTCTCTTATATTTGTTTTGAATATCTGTTGGTTTTCATAAAGCCTGAGAGCATGTGGGAGATCAATACAGAGGATGGCTACAGAGTTTGAGTATAAGGAGGCTCCTGATACATTTTGGGCTTTAATGATGGAGAGGATGAATTTATCTTTAGAGCAAAGACTATTGTTGGAGTTGCAGAGCTGAAGCAAGCCTTTTAGTGCAGGATACTTATCAGGGTAGTATGTTAGAGTATGTAGGTTAACATCCACAGGAACCTTGCCCAGGCAGTAGAAAGTTGCGTACACACAGGAACAGTTAACTTAACGCAATTTAATATAAGTGTACTAGCGTTTTCTCCACAACCTCTGTCACAGCTTCTTCAGAGATAAAAACAAACAATCAAGGCAGTTACAAAAAATTTAAAAAGAGGAATGCAGGAAATGATGTAAAATTGTAACAGCATCCTAAAACAATCACGCGAGGTTTCTACATCAATACCTCACATTTACCATTCAATTAAATATTCACTATCCAATAGAATTATATTAAATAATTCAGTTACAGGTAAAAAAAAATTTTTCTAACTAAAAAATTTTTAAAACCATAATGAATTGTTAACACAGTTTCAATGTTACCTACTAGCATGTGTTTAGTAAGAAAAATATTTTTTTACCTTTTTTTAATAACAATGTTCGGGTTTTTAATACTACACCGGGAACTTTTGGCGTTGGTGCTCCTGGTGTCCATTCTGGTTCTGTTTACGGTGCAGGTGGTGTGCCTAATCTCACAGAATGGATGATTAACACAGATACTTTTTGTTTTTCACAACAAGGATCTGGTATCAATAGGAATGAACAGGACAATTTTAATAATGAGGGAATAGCTAACAAACTGAAATCTTTTGATAATAAACTCCTCAAGCTGAAAGAATTACAGCTAGAGTCAGCTTATTTTAAACAATGCATCAGTGACAACTTAATTCCAAAAGGGTTACGAAATAATTTTTCACCTTCCGGTCTAATTGCGGATACCCTTTTCTTTAATGATTTAAAAGGATTATTTCAACAGCAGGGTATCCAACTTCTTGAACTGATTACTAAACATTATGCCAATCATATTACTTTACTAATCGGTGAAATTGACTCTCTGGACAATGAGATCAAAGGTGATATGGACTTCCCTTGATACAGATACGATTATAATCGTATACTGACGAGTATCGACGCACTGTTGGTTAAATTGAAAGTTAATAAAACTAAAAAACTGGCCAGAGATAGGCTTGCTTATCAGAATGACAACGCATATCCCAGATTTCTTAATTCTAGTACTAGACAACCCCCTACCAGTGACAATCCGGTTTTACCAGAGCCTGAGGAAGACCTCGTAGGGGCTATGGGCACTACTGACGACAACTTCTTTGAAGTCACCGATGTAGGGCCTAGACATAGTAACAGAATAAAAGGTCTGGCTAGTAATAATACTGGTTATAATAACACAAATAGGAATAAAGGTAATAATAACAATTTTTTAGGCCAGCGCAACAACCGTACTTTCACCAACAGGAAGAGGAACCGGAACAATTAAGCCTGAGTCCGAATGTACTAATGAGTGTAGAAATGGATGTTGATAATGGTTTGACCCATTCCCACGTTGACCAACCTTATCCAGTAGTTATCACAAATAAAAAAGGTGACTTTAAAATCTACAACTTCTTGGAGGTTCTTTTGGATGAGGAATTGGTTGAACTCTTAGCTTACGGGAACACTTTTGTCCCTAGTAGACACAGTAACATTTCAAAGGACATTATTGACCTCAAATGCTTTGTCCGTAAACTTAATTTAAAATTATTATTTAACAATGAGCTCCCCGCATCTAGTGGTGTTTTGAAACTATCTAGTGTCTTTAATCCTCCTCTACATCCTTCACTTCACTTGTTCGAGAGTGTATGTGAAGTTGATTTTAGGCATCAATTCCTAAATTCATACAAGACATCTAACGGAAGTGACTTTAACACTACCAAAGAGCAACTACTTCTTTTAGACCACCTTTGCCGATCATCGGTAAGACTTATCAAACCTGATAAAGGCGGTGGTTTAGTAATATTTGATGATTGTATGTACAAAGAGAAGATGTCGATTGTATTGACGTCTCCTGCATACACTGAATCGTCCATTAATGAAGTTAATGTAGCTCACCATAGGATCAGGGGTTATTTTCGTGACCTTTTTCTGGAGGGGAAAATTGACATTGACACATACAATTACATTGACATCACTTTACCCAAAATCCCTGTGATGTTCGGCATCCCCAAGATCCACAAGGACATCAAGAATCCACCAATGAGAGCCCTTATAGACGGCAGGTCATCAATGACGTACCCTTGTGCTAAACTCATTGATAACATCTTATCAAAGTACATTAAATTTATTCCAAGTGTATGCAAGGACTCTTGGTCCTTCCTGGAAGGTATTAACAACTTACAATTTGACAACGAGTGCAATTTTCTAACAATCGATGTGGTGGACTTATACACGTCCATTCCACACCAGGAAGCTACCGAATGGATTGGCCTTCTCCTATCTGATTTTGGGGCTCCGAAGGTTGAAGTGGATCTTGTGACCGAACTTTTAGAAATAGTCCTTACATCTAACTTTTTTAGTTTTGATAAGGAGTTTTTCCTTCAAAAACAGGGGGTTGCCATGGGCTCCCCCTGTGGGGCTAGTGTTGCCAACTTTTTCGTGGGCTTTTGGGAGAAGAATTTTTTGTATTCTGATCCTCAATTGATGTGTCTTGTCAAACATTATACCCGATTCCTTGATGACATGTTTTTCATGTTTAAAGGGAGTAACCTTGACGTAGCTGCTTTTGTTAATTCCTTGAATGAAACAACAGAGTTCTTAAAATTCACATCCAAATTTTCTCCATTTGGGATTGACTACCTTGATGTGAAACTTGTCAAGGATGTAAACAATAAAGTTTATATTTCAAAAGTTTACAGGAAACCCACGTATTGCAATTCCCTCCTTCATTACTCTAGTCACCATCCATACCAACAAAAACGGTCCATAGTAAAAGGCCAGTTAGTAAGAGCAGGGAGAATGTGCAGTACAATTCTGGACTTTCGGTCTGAATGTGCCCTTTTGAAGGAAATGTTCACCAACCGTGGTTATCCTGTACAACTCTTGAATTAACTAATTCTAGAAGTGGATATTAAAAGGACCAATGGGTTTTATAAACCACTATTGAGTCAACCACATTCCCCTCTTTTCAGTTTACCTAATTCCGAAACGACATTTGCTTCGGGAGGAGGACCTGATACAAATTGTGATCTAATTACTGTCAGAGAGACACGCGACTTCTCTTTGAGCCTTGTTACAACTTTCAGTATAAACTCTAAGACCATTTTATCTATTATATGAAAAAATTGGCATTTTATAACCAATAATTCAATTTTAGCGGAGAAATTAGGCTGGTCTCCCTCATTTGTGTTTAAAAGAGGAAGTAATCTCAAAGAAATGTTACAAAGAGACTTAACTTCCTACACATTTAACAAAAGGAAAGGCATGTACCCCTGTGGATTTTGCAATTGGTGTAATAAAATCAAAGTGGGTGAAACTTTTGTCATCAGGAATAGAAAATATTCCATTCATTTACCTTTAAATTGTGAAAGTAGGTCTATTATCTATGTTGCCCAGTGCGATTGCTGTTCTGCTTTTTATATTGGCAAAACGGACCGTTGAGTCCGTGACCGTGTTTATGAACACATGTATGCCATTAAAAACAAAAAGCATGAAAATGCACTCGCCAAACATGTTGATTCTAATCCAGGCCATAGCTTTTGTTTTACGGCTATAGATCAAGTACCAATAAAAACAAGGGGTGGGCCTTTCTTATTAATTCTTGAGAACCGAGAAATGGAATGTCAATTGAGGCTTGACGCCTTCTGCCATCCAGGACTCAATGAAAATTGTAATATCTCTTCGGTCTTGAAACTTAGGAGTTACTTAAGATAGATATTGAAGGTATCACTTGTTCAGGGTAGTATACATACAATTTTTTAAATGGCTACCTATATATGATGTACTACTGTCTAGCATACAAGTGTACTTTTTATATAGTAACTTTACCTTTAGGCTTAGCAGTAACCCCTTTTTATGTGTTAGTTAACTTACCTTAACTTAATACCTATACCAGTTCCTGTAACTATACTATATGTTAGGGTCAGAGTTACCAGGATCATATATCCTGTTTTGTATTTCATTAATTAATAGATAGTTATACATTTTCAATACATTTTGAATTTTCAGGTATGTTTTTCCTGATTTAAACACATGCTAGCAGGTAACATTGAAACTGTGTTAACAATTCATTATGGTTTTAAAAGTTTTTTTTAGTAAGAAAAATATTTTTTTACCTGTAACTGAATTATTTAATATAATTCTATTGGATAGTGAATATTTAATTGAATGGTAAATGTGAGGTATTGATGTGGAAACCTCGCGTGATTGTTTTAGGATGCTGTTACAATTTTACATCATTTCCTGCACTCCTCTTTTTAAATTTTTGTAACTGCCTTGATTGTTTGTTTTTATCTCTGAAGAAGCTGTGACAGAGGTTGTGGCGAAAACGCTAGTACACTTTTATTAAATTGCATTAAGTTAACTGTTCCTGTGTGTACGCAACTTTCTACTGCTTGGGCAAGGTTCCTGTGCATGTTAACTTGGTTATTGTTTTTTTTTTCGTTCACTTTACCATGTTAGAGTATGTGCTAGGAGTAGCTGACTATAGTAGAGGTGATGTAGGAGTTCAGTCCATGGTAGGGTGGTAGTGTTGAAGCATGCCTTTTAGTGCCTGATACTTACCAGGGTAGTATGTTAGTGTATAAGCTAGTAGTAGCTGACAGTAGTGGAGGTTATGTGGGAGTTCAGTCCATTTAGTTGTTTGTCAGAACAGTGATGAGTTCCAAAGAGGCAATGTTCAGCAAAGACAGCTGTTTTGTTGTAGCATCGCTTTAGCTTTGTTTGTGTGGAAGTTTGTAGTTAACTAAACAATTTGGGCAACATACAGTAGGGTAGGTAGAAGGCAGGCATTAGTTATTGTTTGTCTAGCTCTCTCTGTTAGGTAGGGTTTTGTTCTATATAAGACGCTGAGCTTTAGGTGCTTTTTTATAACAGTTTAAAGAGTTGGTCAACTTTCATGCTGTCATCAATGGTGACTCCTAAGAGTATGGTGCTAGGGACCTGTTCAATTAGGGTGTTATTTAATTAAGTGATTTTGACAAGAGCGTTGCTTTGGGAAAACATTTTAGGCTTTAAAAGTAGTCATTTTGTTTTCTGGGGTTCAGTATTAGTTGTGAGTTGTTGAGCCAGGATTCTATGGACATAAAGGATTCTTGTGTAATTTCTTGATGTTTTTGTAGGCAACAGGCTATGCAGATGAATGTAGAGTCATCTTCATATTGTACAATAGTGGCATGTTTGGAAGCCAAATGTAGATCATTTAAAATCTGTTAAATAGGAGGGATCCAAGTATGGCACCTTGTGACACCCTACAGTGATGGATAGAAACGAGGGGCACTCATGCTGCCATTTGACTGCTTGACATCTATCTGTTAAGCCAGTAGAGAGAGGAGGGGAGAGACCCAAAGGGGAGAGTTTTAGTAATAGTTTATGGTGAGAGACAATGCCGAATGCTTAGGACAGGTCTAGCCATAAGGAAGATACTAGGTTTCCAGTATTTCTATTTTTATTAATAGTATCAGCAAAGTGCAGTAGGGCAGTAGTGGTGCTGTGGTTGGGATGAAAACTATGTTGTGTGCTGGAGAGAAGATCATTTATGGTTATGTATTTCAGTCATTGAGAATGGACACACTTTTCCTAAATTTATACAATGGTGACATAATGGCAATCGATCTGAAATTGGAGAAGTCAGCAAAAAGACCTACTTTATGAAGAGGAAGTATGTATGCCTTCTTCCTAATGGCTGGGACATGATATTCAAGAATGGATTTCTTTATTAGTGTAGATATATTTTAGTTATAAACAACGTATTAATCAACTGAAACTAATATACATTTTTATAGATTAATAAATATCGGGTTTATATTAGATGCTCGAAGTTACTGAACTTCAAATACGATATGATCTACACCATATTGTTGAAGTCCAGTAACATCGAACACCTAATAAAAACATCACAAAAAGTCAAACAATAGACCTATTTGCTTTAAGCAGGGGGGGCAAGCCCGCCTTCACCTCCCACACCCCCCGCTACTTAAATATTCCAACTCCAAGACCGCACTACATTGAAGTAAACGGAAATCTCCCTTTACGGAGATTTCCGTTTACCTCTTCGATATTCTGCGGTTTCACTGTTTACATGTCGACAATGTCAGATTCGACATTGTGAATGTTTGCAATTCTGATATAGACCCCTAAATATCTTAACTGTATACTGCATTTGTCAGTGATGTCAATATTTGTTTACAGCACCTCATCATGTGACATTTCCAGAGTGCTTGAGGCTGCCCTTTGATGAGGTGATAACCAGTCATAAATTCAGCCAAGCCTTGACCTGTCATGAGGGTAGATATTGGCAAGATGATTATAGTCCATGGACTGGTCCAGCCATGTAAACTCTATGAATCTATGAAACAAAACATGCTCCAATCTTCCAAATTATAAACTCAGTTTAGAAAAGTCAAACCTGGTTTCACTTTTTGATGACACTTCCATGCTAAGTCCTGTGGACTTATCTAGGATTTAAATATTAACAAATTAAAATATATAAGGATTAAATGTTCTCTATAAATAAACTTACTTTCTTACTGAAGCATAATTAGTCAAAATCTAACAAGATCACCCCGGTTTGGATATTAGGTCTATTATTATATTACGTATTTCAAAATATGTTTTCCACAGAATACAAATTGAGTGGATCACATGTATTTGACACACTAAATCTGTAAGAATTGTCTATTTACAATTTCTATTCCCTAGAACTTTACATAGTTTTAAAGTTCCTGATTGCCAGTATTAGTATAAGTAGCAAGAGCAATTATATACTTTCAAGGTAAAGAAATCTGCAATCGGGATTTATTTTGGATTTCGCTGTGGACTCAGATCTGAGCTAATATTTTTACAGTAATAGACTCTAACTGTCTGACTTTGCCATACCTGAACTCCACTGTATTAAAAAAGTTAGATTCCCAGATTTTTAATTGCTATGATTAAAACATTTATTTTATTTTTATTTATTTACATTTCATTTTATTTTAATGTTAATTATAAATTAAACTCTTAGAAGAAAATCATATATTACCTCTGTGGCTCATTGGTATTCAACTACTAATAACCCAACTACCTTAATACATAACAGAATGATTAAAAATCAAAATTTTCTATTATAGCTCCCCATGAGTTATGTCTCACCATCAACATTATATGGCTCAAACTTATGGAAAGTATTCTATATTGGTAATAAATAAATTAAAATAAATCATTAGTATCTATCTATTAACATTTGCCGTTCACATAAAATATAATTTCTTCTACATAGGTATCTTTTCTAATAATCGAATGTAGTCATTTTTTTCACAAACCCATTCATTTGTGTTAAGTACGATGCTTCATTAAACAATAATAACATTCATTAGAAAATACAGGCCTCCTCTTTTTAAGATACATTGCATGCATTAAATTATATTTCACACATTTTATGGTATCATTTAATATATGTATGACTCCAGCTTCCTATTTTCCTAGACTTTCCTCAGTTATAAAACAAGTGATAGCAATGTGCTACATATTTTAGTTCCTACGAAAATTAGGAATATATATGTATTGTATTACTAATAGCTGAGAGTTATTTAAAATAATGACTCTAGATACTTCATGGTAACAGGCAGTATCTTGTTTAAACTTTTCTGTGTATAATGAAAATAAATATAGCTTACATTTTTGTACATCTGTGGTACAGCTAAGTAGTTAAGCCAAAACAAGACATACGTTGCAACTCTGTGTCATATGATAACTACATATTTGATGGTTTATAAGTCTACATATAAAAAGACATTAAGCATGGCAATATAAAAACTAATAATGCAGTGATATAAAGTATGATATCTGTGTCTTTTTGTTTTTATTTTTTAAATAATCACCTATTTTGACCTTTGTTATTTATTATTTTAATTATTAATACTGTGTTTTGCTGCATATTACTTGACACTCATTGGTTAACAATGTTTGCTTAAAACTTAATGTAGTAACTGTAATATTTATTTTTGTTTGTTGCAAATGTACTTACAGCTTAGCATATTCACATGATAGCCTGTTATATTTAAAACATAATAAACGTGTTCTACAAAAAAATACCTATGTATGAAAAGAAACAGAAAGAAGCAAAAAAGATAAAAGACAAACTGCATCTGCCGAAATATGTGTGTGTGTGTGTGTGTGTGTGTGTGTGTGTGTGTGTGTGTGTGTGTGTGTGTGTGTGTGTGTATGTGTGTGTGTGTGTGTGTGTGTGTGTGTGTGTGTGTGTGTGTGTGTGTGTGTGTGTGTGTGCGCATTCTAGTGTGAGAAACTCAAATGTATAAACTCTGTAAGTATACTTTCTTTGAGTCTCTGCAACCTAGGAGGCAGAATATTTATTGTCTGAAGGTGTGGGAATACAGACCTCATATCAAGGGTCGAGGTAGTTTGTCCCTGTAAAAACATTTGTTTCAAACTCACTGTTGATCAAGAGTATTTATTCCTTGACTCAGGTCATCAGTAGTGAGTTATTGATACCTAAGTAGTTAGAGTCTGAGTTAATAAAATAGATCTGTTGCTGTATCCATATATGTGTGTGTGTGTGTGTGTGTGTGTGTGTGTGTGTGTGTGTGTGTGTGTGTGTGTGTGTGTGTGTGTGTGTGTGTGTGTGTGTGTGTGTGTGTGTGTGTGTGTGTGTGTGTGTGTGTGTGTGTGTGTGTGTGTGTGTGTGTGTGTGTGTGTGTGTGTGTGTGTGTGTGTGTGTGTGTGTGTGTCTGTGTGTCTGCACGCTTGCATGTGCATGCATTTTATCTGTGCATGTATGTGAATGTGCTTTAAATACTTACATATGAACTAAACAGAAAGACTTAGAGTGGGTTCTATGGATCTGTAAGTAGAACATATTGGAATAGGACATATCTCCAGTATTTGGAACATATTGGAATAGGATATATCTCCAGTATGTGGAACATATTGGAATATGACATATCTCCAGTATGTCCTCAGAGAGGGCCTGTCCCTACCTTCCACATAGAAATTTTAGGTGACATTAACTACAGCACCCTTACAATATCCAGTCTCATCAGTATTTCCAGACAGATCTCATTCACTGCTGCAGCCTTGGTGCATCAGGACTGTTGAATTATTGTAGTGACTTCATCTAATGAAAAGGAACAACTCACACTAGTTTCTTCTGGCATCTTTTCCTATCAGGTGGGCATAACTGATGAATTAAGGATTTCCTCAAAGTGTTCTCTCTACCTCCCAACAATGTTCCCAGTCAACATCAGCATTTCTCTGCACAAGCTGCTAACAGCCTGGATATCTTAAGGCACTAGAAGTGTTTTCAGATCATTTTTTATGGCAACCAAAAGTCATTCTCTGTGCCTGTGCCTATCTACTCCCACACCAAGGTCTTTTTCGTACTAAATGCTACAGAGGCTGCCTTGCAGGTCTGTAGGTATAAAGCAGTAAAACCCACTATACCTCTTCACCAACAAGGCTGGTTCTTTAACATGATGGCTTCCCTCAGCAAAAGTGTCTACTATTGAGTTTTAAGGTGTTCACCATGACAAGGCCCAGGCACAAACAATTAAAAAATTATACACAAAGTGAGCAAGACAAATATGTTGGAATACTAAAAAACAATAATAAAGCAAAAGTAAAATGCAAAACCTGATACAATTTCATAGCATAGTACTAGGCTAACTGCCCATGTGGACCATTTTAAGCTTAGTAAATTACTCCATGTGAGAATCCAACCCTGCACCTTACGTTTGCAAGGTAAACACATTAGCCATTATGTCAACGTCCCACCCAATTAACATATTTAGTTAAAAATAGACCTTCTTTGCCCCATTTAAATCAGCCTGATACAGGTCACCTGAAGCAAGTGAATACGATTCCAAAGGTTGTGTGACTCGATGAGAAAAGTAGCAAATACCAGATAACTCCAAATGAACCCTGGAAATTTCCAGCTGACATATGGTGGCAAAAGATAAAATAGAGGCTAGACAAACATGGGAGCAGCATTTCTTTCTTGTAAAAATAGATTATTTATTGTTAACACGCTATCAATTAAACTACATGAAGATTTTAATTTTTAAGTAAGTCATGAGTTTTGTAAGGGCACAAGAAGCTTATAATATTTAAAAGTTGATCTTCGGAGTCCCTCATTGACTCTCTTCAAGAGGAATCTTGATGAGTGGATGGGAGATCGTAGATTTACTCCGGGTATCACTTCTGTGTCACTGTCAGACAGATGCACAGTATACTAACCTCGAAAAAGGGCATAGAAAAATTAATTTAAAATGGGTGGCGAAAGCCAAACACACTCTGGCTAGATTTATAAATGCCCTAGGGCAGATAGCCTAGTATGAACCTATGAACATATTATAGATTCTATAATTTTACGCATAAAGGGGGCTACAGAACTATTTAGAACTTACCTTGATAGGTACGTTTTTTTAAGTTTTACAGTATGCTTCTTTCATATTCTGATGGGAATCCTTGCAAAGGAAAGAAAATAACTCCTAAGGTTATAATAATAATAAAACTTATCTCCATCACCCCAATAAAAGTTACAGCAACTACCTATATCTTACAAGCCCACATCATTTATATCATTCGCTCTAGATTTTATACTTCTTGATAACCTGTAACAAATAAATATTTTAGCACAAAAGATAACGGTCGATTTGTATCTAAATTTTTAAGAGAGATGTTAAAGTAAAGGGAATTTACTTTTATAGAAGAAGTAGACGCTTCCTGTAAAAAGTTGGATAAATTATCAGAACAAAGAGTGGCAGAATACATATTGGAGTGTTGGTGACACGAAATTAGATCCATATAAAAATGGTAAGCTCAAAATTAAAGTCTGTAATTATTTATGTAACAATTTCGGCCTAAAATGAATTTATCAATCCAACCACGGGAAACGCTACACAAGAAGGCAACCCGTTGCACCATATGTATACATTGCTACTTCACAAACACTATTTAAATACAACAAAAAGCCCATACTATGCATTTAATGCCCACGTTTCTTTTTGCTGTATTTTTCGTTGCGTCTGATATTTGCTTTACTACATATATAACGGTGACAACTAAAACTGCTGCACCATAAATACATAATCAATCTATTTCTCATAAGTAATTAAAGTATCAGTGAACACCATTTCACTCAAAGAGGGTTTCCAAAGGCTATGTTCCCAATAAGTTCTCAGTTTCAAAGTCCGTTGTATGTTCTTGAAATGCCTTGGCTCTGCATTGTGAAATGAAACAGGCAAATGACAGCAAACGTTGCACTCTAATTAAATGCATCTCGGGACGCGTCTAACCCCCCCCCCCCCCCACACACACACACACACACACTTACTCAAATACACTCCCATTGATACACTAGAAACAGACGTTGCAGTGAAAAAGAGTGCATAATCAAAATCCTTTTTATGCTACATTCATTCAGATGCAAACTAAACTACTGTCAGAATTTAATAATGCCTACGAAAAGTACAAGTCTTTTTTTTTCAAAACTGATTATTGTATGATGTTAATGCTACCTGTTATTTTTTGTACATTATTCTTTCTAGAAGGACAGCAAATTCCATACCTCTCAGCTGTTCTGATTTTCACAGAATGCCCAGATTTTTGTCTCATATTTTCAGTATGTAAATGTATGGATTTCTGAGAACTCACTGAGGAATAGTCACAAAATAGTGTCACACATTTGAGTTTCAGACTTCATGTACCTGAGGCAATGTATATTAAACCTGTTATTATATCAACTTCCTAAGTTTACAAGAGCAGTATTTAACATCTATTCCTATTTGGTGATCTTTGCCGCCCCCCCCCCCCCCCCCTTTTTTTTGGCTTTGTCCAGAATCCAGATTGCTTTCACTAAGAGGTTGGAGGTAAGCCAGCATTCCGTAGTTGGAAGTGTGCGCACAAACAAGTGTTTGCTGAATCCAGAAAGCATTGCATGCAAAATTGGAGCAGGCTGTTTCTGTAAACTGATGGCCAGCCATTATTTAGATTACTTTTTACTGCGTTGTTCTTTCTTACAGCAGTAAACACAAAATATCACTAATCACTTCATATGCAGCTTTTAAAAACAAAGACTTTATATTTCATTAAAACGTTTCCAGTGATACTTGTAAAGAAAAAGACAAACTGGAACAAATCGGCAACAATGCCCCTCTGGTGCAGAAAGTTAAGCCCCCCTTCTCTCCATTGTATTTTAATAATCGTGGGGTTAGGTCTTGAACTCTGTACTGTAAGGGACGTAACCGAAGTCAGAATTCCATAGACTAAACCTTGCAGCTGAATAAATTGAACGACTAGTACACAATGACTTTACTTTTTGGGATGGCGTAACGCAGATGTAGCCTGGTGCAAAACTGCAGACTTTGATTTTAGCTTAAAAAACTTAAACAAGAGACTTTTCTCTTTCTGGTTGAACTCTGTTCAATATGGTCCCTGTGATCCCTTGAATACTTTCTCCATGGCAACCAACAGCATCCCTGTAAAAATGTCCCTTAGCCAGACAAGGCCATATTCTTTACAAAAGCCAGCATCTGGCCACTTTTAACCAACTTTACTGCTACTCTGTTTTCAGCACTAAGCTCCCCAGACAGCAACGTTCTAAAGTCTGCCAGATGGGTGAATGCACAGAGTTAGGATAACAGCTTCATAAAATATAATAAGATGGAACTGTGGTGTGAGCCTAAGATAAGTGCTAAGTAAATAAATAAATGCATACATACATACATACATACATACATACGTAAAAGTGCAAACCTATACAATGCCTTTGGAGCCCCAATCCATCTAATTTTTGGAAAAACAAGCCATGCTATCTCCAGCCTGGTTGGTTCAAGGCATATTTAATTTAAGTTGAGTCTAAATACCAAAGTCCTCGTAAAACCGACAAACCTGGTCCAGTGAAATTCATACTTCTTCAATGTTTTATGTAGTAAGATAGGAATATTCTTCCACATATTCAGATAGTGTCTTTTTAGCATGATGTATCTTTCCTAGCCATTATGTAAATATTTCTGATTAAAAATTAGTTAAAATAAGATAGACTTAACCAGGATTACGATTCCTCTGAATCTACAGCATCAATTATTTTCTCATAAGTTGATGAGTTTGCCTGCGATCATGACTCCCGTCGTCTTTGCTGATGAAACTTCCAAGCAAAATAAAAGGGAAAAAAATAGATTTTATAATACCGCACTAAAACCCGTAAGAGAGTGTGTGTGTGTGTGTGTGTGTGTGTGTGTGTGTGTGTGTGTGCGCAATTATTCTTAGAAAAAAAGGAAAGAAAAGAAGCCGATCCTTTTCAAACATTACTATACCAAATAGCAAGCGTTTTCATCTTGTTCATAAGTTAATGGAACCAAAGTCAAGGAAAACTTATTATGTGGAAATCAAAAGAGAAACAATAACTAAAAATATAGTGCATATGCTGTGTTTTAATCAGCCTGTCCTTTTGTTCCTAGCATGCCAATCATTTATCTACCCTGACTCCAGAACAGCAGAGGTGTTAGAAACGTCAGGACGTAGCTGACCTCTTTTGCTACCTTCCAAATAATAAAAGGTATAGCCCGATAAACTCAGAAATGTAGGATGATCTATCAAAAACGTCTGCCCCCATAGCCTGACCCCAAAGGATATGCAAAACTTACCAAACCCTCATGCCGGCAGCTAGAAGTTCAGTCCTGGATATCCACCACGTTTGTGACCCAGTGTTATGCTACAGAATTGAATAACGGTGGCATGTCCTTTCCAGTAGGCAATATGTCGGATCAAGACAGTAGCATTTTAAATAGCCTTATATTAGAAGAAAGAGAATCTGAGACCCCAGCCCAAACTGTACAGCCAACAGCACCCAGACACACACACACACACACACACACACACACACACACACACACACGCTCACTCTCACACTCCACTCCTGCTTCCCATCTGCTTTGCAATTCATAGAATGGGTAATTTGTCCTCACTGCAAAACGTGAACTGAAAAACAATCAGACCAAGCAGGAGTGAAACTAGGATCTGCATAAAAATCCTTGACAGACTGTACAACTACTACCAGCAGCAATATATTCCTATTTATTTGTCTACAGATACATTTGTATTATCGTGAAACCTATTCAATAAACCATCACTGTGGTCCTGCCTCTTGTGTTTGTTAGTTTATTTATTTGCTTACTTATTTGCTTATTATTTTCCATCTTGTGTTTTACGTGGAATAAGTACCTAAATCACAACCCCTTATTTCTAAGTATTGAAGTTCGGTTTACACCTGTATTTGTTTAAAGCGCTTGCTTATCAGGGCTAACATTTTAAGCTGCCTTATGCCTGAACTTCACCTTCAGAGTAACATATTACGGACAATAGTCATACTGATTTATAAGACGAGCTCACTGATAATTAGATTGCTGTTAAATGAACACCTCGTGTATATTAGTGTGAATGCGTGTATGCAAACTATTTGGTGAGGGGCAGTTACACTGATCCAAAACAGACTACTTTTATGCAGTACAAAAACATAACACAATTCATAAATATTAATGCCACCAATTATACAGAAAATACAGCACAATACTCTAGAAGAAAGTCTAGTAGTTCAGTATACTTCAGTAATGTAAAGTAATATTTATATTACCGAGGTGCAATAAGTAGCGAGACACCCAATGGAAACTGCGTAATTTGTGGGTTCCTTATGCTATAAGACAGAGAAAGGGTAGTGCCCACAGAGAATAAAGTAAACTGGTCTATGACAAATTAAATCTCACTTTGGAAGTGAACACAGGTTAGTTATAAATTACAGTAAGAACTCATAGGTAGTTAATGAGTCCTATGAAGATATTAGATGATAGGCGATTGAAGCTAATGTTCCAGCTAGTAACAGAGTGCTTGCACTTCACCTAAGCTTATAAACACAGTTAAGTTAACAGAAACCCTCACAATATACTTAGGGGAAGAGTGGGGGCACTTTCATTAACTTTTTATTACAGGAACCTGCGTGGTTTCGTTCAAGTTAATTTTCCAGTGTGAATACTAAAAATAAAGCCTTATTGTAAAGAATATAAATGAACATTTTTCTGGAAAACAAGAAACATAACTTCTCAGCTATCATACATTTGAGGTGTGGCACTCGAGTTAGCTCTCAGAAAGCACACATGAATGCAAGGAAAGGAAGTTTTTGCACATCACCCTTAAAATATGTCAGATGATACAATAAAAAGTTATTGAGCATTACCATGTTTGACTGCATGGTGCTTGAAAGTTTCATTTTCAAATGCAAGTCTTGTCTCAAATATTTTGCCCACTTGTCACAAACTCTGTCGTTCGTCTTGGTGAAAGGAAAATGAGAAGTGTGCTGTAAAGTCCTTTATAAAAAGGTAGGTGCTTAATTGTCTGTTAACTCATTCCACTTTCCTTCAGAATGAGAAGTTGAGAAACTCATTACATTAAAGCATATGAATCAGCTATTTATTTTTTACATTACCTCCTCAGTCCGTGGAAATAGCTTGATTGTCACTTTGTCACGGTGTGATAAATATATACATATATATATATATATATATATATATATATATATATATATGTGTGTGTGTGTGTGTGTGTGTGTGTGTGTGTGTGTGTGTGTGTGTGTGTGTTTCTTCGGCACCAAAAATACATTTACTGTCATCCAAACTATGGAAATATAGCAAAGCGAGAAACAGAAATGTAAATACCTAAGTGTGTGTGTATGTTTGTGGTAAGAGCTGCCTAGATGTTTCTTACAACAAGCAACAAACAATCCTGTTGTTTTGCTTTGTTTATAGCATCCCTGCGCCACACAAAACGCACATAGTGTAGCCAATAAACAGGCCAAATCCGTATGCGTTATTTACAGGTGCATTCACAAAATTTGTAAACGACATTTGTTTCTACTTATTATTTTGGTGAGTTGCAATAGTTGCGATTGAAGTAACATCTATACGGGACGGGCACACATGACCGAAACATTCTTGCATTCAGCATAATTTGGAACAGAAATTATATATCTATTTTATTGTAACAGTATCCCAGTATTAATACGAGGCGGAAACTCCAGGTCACACATTTCTCAGTACGACAGATGGTCACCTGATTGTAGTGTGGACAGACTGTGAAAATGAAATTAAATCTACATCTGAGATGAATAAGTAGTGAGCTATTGGTCACCTCCAGGGTGATGGCTTTTGAACTTTCCAGCCGTTGCCACCAAAATCCCGTGGGACACTGTTGCGTGACTATTAAGTTGTAGACCCTTGGTGAGTAAGAATCGGGGGGGGGGGGGCAGACACACGCACCTCGCTGTTTCTGTTTTAATTATTTTGATTTTGCTGCTTTCTGTTAAAACTGCAATATTTTGTGTAATATAAATTAGGTTCAACATGTTATTTAAAAAAATATTTTCTATAAAATTTGATATCCAAACTGCTCTTTCCAGCTCAATGTATATTAGTTGTGTGTGTGTGTGTGTGTATATATATATTACATACCTATTACACTGGCTGTCAGTGTGCTGTATATTGTATTTAATGACATCTTAAACAGCAGTGCCCCCATGTCTGTGGGAAACAGACGAGAGATAATGTTGTTTTACTCGACCACACGTACACATGAGACACACACACACACATACTGTCAAACAGACACACACATATATTGTCTCTCAGATACACACTATGTGTAGTTGTAAATGAGCTGGCATTTTATTCTGTTCGACTCTCGTTTTGCAACAAACTCTTCAAATAATACAACTGAAATATTCAAAATATGTGTTTAGTGTAATCTAACGATTGAGAATTGGATGTATTTGTCAAATATTTAATACTGCCAACAGTCCGTCACCAAAATTAGTAAATGTGCCATAAATAAATACGAATAATAATAATAATCGAATGAATGGAGAAAAGTTCTTGGGCAGTTATTTTTATTTTAAGTGAGTATGATGACTTTTGTATATATGTCTAAAGAAAGTTGAAAGCCATTTTATGATTATACCTTAATGAGTCAGTAAAACATAACTAAGTAAGCGAAAGTGCCAACTATTAACACAAGCGTTAGTGACCATCTTACGCCTGCTGCGCGTTTCCATTTATTCTGAGCGAGCTGCTGAGTGAGGTATGAGTAAGTAGGCTATGGAAAGGGAGGCGACTTTAATCAGCAATACCTGGGGGTTGGAACAGGTGAGCTCCTAGTGGGTTGCACATCTAGAATAAGCAGGGCTCACCCCAAGCACTGCAAGCAGTTTAGTTGTAATCTCCAGAAAGCAGCGATCAAGTGCATGTTTTTGTTCCAAGAACTGTCAAATTTCATCAGTTTGTCTCTCGATTTCAGTAGCACACAAATGACTTAAAGAGGGCCAAAGCGCTATCTCCTCCTGCCGTTCTCACCCCGGTTTCCTCTCTTCCAGTGCAATATAAGAACTTCTAACTCCCCCACGTGGTTATTTACAAAACCGCATGAATGAAATAAGGTCCGCCAATCAGAGCGATAGCTTTTTAGATTCATGGAGGAGAGGCCTGCCGTAAACCAACTACTGCAGACCAACCCCTGCACTGGGGAAACTGCATACGGACCAATCGGAAACGCCGCGTGTAGGACGCTTGGGAAGACGAAATCAACCTATTAATAAACTGAACGCATTTGCAATTAAATACAAAACGACCAGTTAGATTTTTGGGGGCGTGGTTGGATAACTCCGTCTGCTTTTGCAGGTTGAGCATTTTGGACTAAAGCTTAGAAATCTCAGAAGTCTAATCAGTTAAGAAGTGGGAGTCATGGCTACAACTGCTCAGTATCTCCCAAGGAATAATACTTTAGCCTCCAGTCCTTTAATGCATCCTGACTCGGACAGGATGCATCAGGGGACAACGTACAGAGAGGTGCAGAAAATGATGCATCACGATTATTTGACAGGACTGGCTGCAAACACTGGACACCCAATGAGTCTTTCTCATCACCAGTGGCTACCAACTGCGAGCAATGAATGGGCAACCACGACTCATCTCGGACAACAAGATCACACTAAACCCAATGTACAATCAAGCAGGGATGATCTGGGGAGCGGTTTTCATCACAGATCTCACCTCGTTCATCAACAGACTCAAAGCAGCCACCACGGAACATGGGCACAAAGTACGGCCCATCACCTGTCTCCCTTGTCGTCCACGTCTAATAGCCACCAGCCTTTGCTTTACTCTCAGACTGCTTATACAAATCTTAGTGGCATGTTAAGTCCGCAAGCCTCTTCTCTGCACCATAGCTTGAGAGACCCCTTAAATGAAGATACAGGCGGCGGTCATGACAGCAGGATTGAATCCCCCCAGCAGCATCTAAACCATCATCAGGACCACTCAGACGAGGATGCGCCGAGCTCTGATGACCTGGAACAGTTTGCTAAACAGTTTAAGCAGCGAAGGATCAAACTGGGGTTCACCCAAGCAGATGTTGGCTTGGCACTTGGTACTCTGTATGGCAACGTCTTTTCCCAGACAACTATTTGTAGGTTTGAAGCCCTACAACTCAGTTTCAAGAACATGTGCAAACTGAAACCTCTTTTAAACAAATGGCTGGAAGAGACCGATTCAACTACTGGGAGTCCTACCAACTTAGACAAGATAGCAGCCCAAGGAAGAAAAAGGAAGAAGAGAACATCAATCGAAGTTGGAGTCAAGGGGGCTTTAGAAAACCACTTCTTAAAGTGTCCCAAACCATCAGCCCACGAAATCACCTCACTTGCAGACAGTCTTCAGCTAGAAAAAGAAGTGGTAAGAGTGTGGTTTTGCAACAGAAGACAAAAGGAAAAAAGGATGACCCCAGCAGGGGTCCCCCATCCCCCAATGGAGGATGTATACTCACAACCTGATACCCCACCTCTTCATCATACATTACAGACTGCAGTGCAATGACTAATATCAATGCAGCTGTAAAAATGACACTGGGTTTACAAGAATCAAAATAAGAGTAAAAGAAAACAGGAAGGGATACTGACTGACAGTGACTGAAAATTGAATAGACCATCAATACCTGCCAGTTTTGGGAAGAACACCTATTTTCCCTTCACTGCTATGGTAAGATACATGAAAGTATAAATAAAAAAATGCATATTTCTTCAAAGTGTAAGGTAAAAAGACCTTGTTTATTTATTACCCCAAACTAAAAGCGGTTTAGTTGTTGAACTGAAGGGGCTATGTTGGTGCAGTTACTCGGGCATTTGGCCAAGTTTAAATATAATTCATTAATTTAAGGAGACAGACTTTCAGCCTGTGGACAATTCTTATTTATTCCACAAATAAACGCAAAGCCCTGAATTTGTAATTTATGTATAGGTGTATGTATTTTATGTTTACATTTTATGTGTAAAACCCGTGTAAATGCATTTTCACTAGAAAAGTAATGCCCAAAGGTTTTAGCCTGCATAAATCACAAATGGTCTTTAATATTGGATAGTAATGCATACGTTTTCGGGGCGAGGATACTGTTTTGTCACCCCCAAAATCTAGCATTTTATGGGCCTTGAGAAACGACAGTGACATGTTTCGAAACAAGTAATATTTTGAACATACTGTTTTTGTAAAACCCTATTGAATTTAATAGTACATATTTATGGGATTTCAAACAAAACCTATCTCAGGCACATGCCAAGTTAAAGATCCATACTGCATTCATTTTAACAGCCCCTAAGTTCTTAACTCTACTGTAATTTGTTCACCTACACTCGGTAAGTAGAGTAAACTATCAGGGTGTAAGTGCAGTCGCAAGCATAATTCCACTGGCTGTTTGGCTTCTTTTTAAATAGTAAAATACTCAGGTTTAAATATTACAATGCCCACATGTGTATTGGATTCCAACATATTATGGAGCTGGTAATTTGCCAAATACTTTTAAGATAAACTGTAATAAACACTAATGTGTTTTAATACCTCTACAGAAAGCTATATATGAGTAATTTAATTCAATGATCGTAACCGAGCTTAAAAGCTTATGAAGGGTACTGGTTAAAAACCAACATTATTTTAAGATTTGTTCTTTAAAACGTAATGGAGGTGGAGTTTTGACCAACTCTGCTATATAATGAACTTGAATGTTTGGCTTATAAAATAACTGGGAACGCTTGGCTACCTGAGCACTGAGTTATAGGTGATAATGTCAGTTTCAGTTAAGTTCCTCAGCTTTCTATTAATCTACTGTAAATATGTGAAATATGTATACATGTGCATTTGGATTTTCGAATGTATGTTTTTTGTTTTGTCTTTTGTTGTTTTTCTCGACACTTTTGTACACTTACTAATCCCGAGAGGATATTTTAATATTATTTCCTTATGGATATTGGCCCTTTATATTTATTTCCTAAATGTGTTTGAAGCTTTTTGTTTCTTTTAGCCATTTTAATATTTTTGTTGCAATGGATTTTAAACGTCATTCTTGTTTTAGTACATTTTTGTACCTTTATTGCAAATGTAGACTACGATGTCGCATTTATATTTATGTTATAGTAATATTTTATTACTTACATAAAACATAAACACAACAGCAAGCGTCCTGTCTTTTTTTGTAAGTAATTCATTTCTGGCTGTTTCTTTCTAATGAATCATGCATTGACATTTCTGATGTCTTGGTTTTACTTAATCATTGCTGCAAAAAGTCAGAATATAATATAAATAAACAAACAAATAAATAAGATTTGATTGTACCAATGAATGGGTAGATACATAATTAAAATGTGGACTTATGCAAATGTTAAATAGCGCCAGTATGATTCCACACTGTTTCAGAAACCAGACTAATGTTATAAAAGGCAATTATTACATAAGGTTTGAAATATTTTGAGAAAAAATGCTGCATAATTTAATATAATGGTCAACCAATCCGTTTCTTTTCTTGTCATTTATCAACTGTCGTCTATGAACTGCACAAATCACATTGCTGAATGTTGCTGTAAAAAAATTAAAGAACATGAAAAGTGAGGTACCTAATGATCATTCTGAAATGTGATTTCGTCCGGGACCTTTTTCATTATGAGACTAAGGGTAAAGTAGACTATTTCTTATTTGGGATAGCGATTATAATGTTTACAGATTACCATAATTAATTTGTTACTCTAGCTTGTGCATATCATCGCATGCAAACCTCACACTGTCCCTGATTTTGACTCACATTTAAACTATGTTTTTCTTAATCCCTCCTTAATCTGATGACTTTTGGAGAAAAGGTGGTGAATTGCACTTAATGAATATAACGACAATAATTAGAGTTATAAACTTATTTTGCTGCATAACATGTATATCAATTCACATTGTGTTGTTCTGTCAGTGTTTCAGTTTAATAGTACTAATATTTTAAGTGTTTCTGATTGCGCCTGAATATTTCTGGATTTGACCCTGATTTTGTTGAGATTTGTCCCTGGTGTGTTGTGAGCTATTGCTTCATAATGTGGGGTGAGTGTATTAGCAGGACTCATAAGTTTAAACTGTCCAGAATTGGACAGAATGCCCATATGCATGCCTCACATTTTGATCTGTTAAATTAATGTTTTCCCGGCAAATTATTGAGCATCATAGTCTCTAAATAATGAAATACATTTGAGTTTCATATTTCATATCCACCACAAAATGCATGCTAATGCAAAGCATATTATTCTAACAACTTTATAAGTTTATAAGTGCAACATGCAATATGTCACTGATTTTGGGCCTTTTGTCCCCTCATTATTTATGGCTTTGTTCAGAATTCGTGAGTTAAAATGTTGAGAGATAATGGACTGCAGTCTTTTTAGGTGCACTGAGTGGGGCGTGCTTATATTCTTAAATCTTTTTTTTTTTAATTATTATCATTTTTACAAATCGTTAAATTGCAGGAACAAAGAACTCATAACGAATTACATCATAAAAATCACAACCTCATTTCTACATAAAATCTTTAAATGTGCACTTCCAGGACAAGCCTCTGTTTTATGAATTTTGAGATGTTCGGTACTCAGGCAATCTGTACCTGCCCTGATATTGCAATGTAATGGGTTAACAGTTATTTGGACGAACGTGAAAGCTGGACATTTCTTACTGAAACGTTAGATTCTGAATAATATGCAACGATCTCAAACAATAAAAAATCGTCCATTCACTTTATTGCTTAAGTAAAAAGTCAGTGCTGATGAATTTTAATTGATTCTACTATATACCCAGGTTTAAGATGTTTGGGTATGTTATTGCACTGTTTTATTCAATATTTAGAGAGCAGTTAGAATTCGGTTCAACGATATTAGGATGCTGCAAAATTTTAACTTAATTTTCAGCACAGGACACAGCTACCCTTTGTCAGGACTGTCCTGAGAAAAGAACAGGTGGTAACGCCTGCCAATGTAGTGGCACAATGTTGGTAGACTCGTTGTGAATTCATTAGTTATTTCTACATGTTGAAAGAGACTTTATGGCATAATATGGTGCACCGAACCAACTTTTTATTGCCGACCTTTCTTTCTGCTTTATTATTTGAAGCAATACACACAATTCCACATTGAGATGATAAACTTCTAAACATCATTCACAGGGTATTTATCCAGTGCCTTTAAATTTGTGAAATCCTAACCATAGCAGCCAGAGGAGTTCGTTTTGCAGCCCCTCAAAATATAGAGAATGATAGTTTTTAACATTTATGATGCGTTTTATCAGTGAATTTGTACACATATAAAATCTTCAGTTTCGACTCTGACAAAGAGTTTCAGTGTCTTCCATTTGGAGTGTGTTTGCAAAACATTTCACTGATGACTACCATTATACATAATGCTTAATTTGTTCTTTTGCTAGGAATTGTGGGCGTTATGGGAATTCTACTATGCAGCTCAGTCCACATATAGGGCATTATTTGTGTTTAGAAAAATGATAAGCTATCAGATGCAAAAATATCCTTTGAGCAGGGATGTAAGGAACCAATAATTTCCTAATATGTATCTCCAGTTTAGGTAGATAAGAGCCCATATTTTTTGTGTGTGCTGAAAATATGAAGCAAAGAAGGTGCCCTAACAGCTGATGCTTTTATTTTGTATTTCTTTAGAGTAGGTTTCTGGAATATATATATTTTTTTAATGGTGATATATATATATATATATATATATATATATATATATATATATATATATATATATACACACACACACATATATATATATATATATATATATATATATATATATATATATATATATACATATATAGACAAGCCTTCCTAATAAGAACATAATTTGATGAGATTATAGTTTGTATAATCCCTGTAAATTCTTTAGGTTATATTGCTTTATGGTTTTGCAACTGATTTAGTTTGATTTCATTGCCTCACACTGAACACTGAAATATACAGTGTGACCAACATCATGTGCATCCCAACAACCATTTTACTTGACAAAGCTGCTTTTATAAGGAACCTAAAATAAAGCAAAATAGTCACATCACCACAGCATTTAAACTAGTTTAGCAGCTAAAATAGAACACGATTCTAGTTTCCTTCTTAAGACATCGTTTCTGTTTGCCAGTGTTGTTTGACATGTTTCACATTGCTCTCCAGTAATTTCCTGCATATCTTAGGAATACTAGTAAATTACTGATAAAAATAAGTATTTAAGGAGATATTTGAAGAATGCAAAGGTCACAAGAAAGACATATACACACACACAGAGGCAAGAAAAAAAATCAGTGCAGAAGTTAGTATGCTGATTGTAGTTGGTGTGTTAAATTCTTCACTGACATTTCAAGTAACATACATAGTATACCAAGTTTCTGTGCTTAACTTAGATGGAAAACTTTTGAAATGAATAAGATGTATGGTTGTTTTCTTTTAATAGGGGAACAGAAAACCACTTTAAGTATTTACATGCTAATGTTATTCTTCATTTTGGAAAATAAACATTTTGTCTAGGAGACTGAGTTAATAATTTTATGTGATGGTATTTATGTACTATTACTGCAAAGGTGCTGGTATCTCAGGTTAGCATAACAATTAAACTGGTTTATTTTCTTCAACAGGAACTCATTAAATGTCTTCTTCAATTAAGAAAGCATTTATCTTTCCTCAGTGTGAGTTAATAATTTCATCTAAAGCCTTTAGAGGTGTTTATAACCTTGAAGCATACAGTTGTGCATAGGTGCATTTGTGCTTTACATATTTTCTTCATATTGACCTACTTAATGCATAATTCTGTAGACTTGTTACTACTGTTCAACAAGAATTCATTGGCACATGTCTAACTCAGTCGCTAACTGCCCTCCTCAATTGTGTTCTACTATGACATCACAACTGGTCACCAAACACTGTCTATGATGCTGCAACCAGTGCATTGTTATCCCTATAACGCAGACTGTATAGTGAAACCGATTAAGAACATTCCATTTTATTATAAAATTCTACAGTAATGCATAATTGGACAGAAAAGTGCAAGATTCTTAACACCATAAGAGAGCTGATTAGTGTCTAAACACATTTTGAAGCTGCTTGGTAAGTGTTATCAGGTCCTTATATTAATGAGTTATTCTCCATTTCATTTGTGAACACCTGATTCTTATATAAACATAATTTTGTTTGCTTCAAGTGAGTAATTACTAGAATTATGACAATGAAATGCTCATCTGCCATGATAAGTACTACAGATATATATATATATATATATATATATATATATATATATATATATATATATATATGTATATATATATATATACATATACTTATTTCTGATTTTCTATTGGCTGTTGTATTTAAAGTCTGTAAAAGGTTTGGTATTTATTTAGACTGTCTTCTACCATTGTTATATTTTCTGATGAAGTTCCATATACTGATTAAAAGAACGAAAGCGCTCAACCACCGGATTGTTGTATGTTATTTAAGGGTCTGGTGGGAAAGTTGTATTTTTTCATATATAATATATCTATATATATATATATATATATATATATATATATATATATATATATATATATATGTGTGTGTGTGTGTGTGTGTGTGTGAGAGAGAGAGAGAGAGAGCTACAGAGCATTTCTATGTATGCAAAATATCTGCTAAACTACACTAAAATAACATATTTTTCTCTAAATACTTAAAACTGCCCAAGAGTCTTAAGAACAATAAAAATGCACCCCATAACAATACATACATCTTTTCCCCCTGAAACATATGAATCATTATATACATGTTCACATTTAATGGTGCTGCTGATGACTTTTCTACTGTCAAATGTATATTACTCGCAAACCACTGTGTCCTTAAAGAAAATAAACACTATCTTAAGGAAACACACATCAGTGAGTTGTTCAATGTTGAAAATGCTTTTTAGGCAGTATGGATACCATTTTACACCAAGCTCAGTACTGTTTGCAAGCCACTGTTTAAGAAATATGTTTGAAGTAGCCATTTGCCAGGTACTAAACAACAATACATAAATGCATTGCAGGTACTCTTGTATTTACAGTAGAGGCACGCATACACTGCAATTAATTTGCAAAAGTTTGGGTATAAACAAAATTAAATAGTATTTTAGTTGCATAGATGTTTTGGAATACTCAGGCACTGAAACATTCTCTCATATTCTATCTTTCTTGATCACATTTCTTATCCTTTGACATCAAACTAGAAGTGCCTTACATGGATATCATTTATTAAGCGTACCTGTTAGAAGACCTATTCTTAAGAAACTGTACAATAACACAGTACAGGCATATTTAATAGAATAAGAGATGACTTTCATGCAACTCATTTCTAAAGTCATCATGCATAATTACCTTAGATACACAAACAAGGACTTAGCAGGTAATTAGTATGAATTATGTTTATTAATGTTATATAAATAAATTAAATAAGAAAGGCTTCAAGGGATTTCATTAGTTAGTATACTGGGGATGCTGATTATGCATGATCCAACGAAAAGGCTGAACATGATATGTCTCATATTATAAAAACAAAGCATTGCATCTATGTACTATTTATTATTATTAATTTCTCATGCTTGTTTATTAACATAATTTTTACTTTAAATACTTTACCTAATTTAGGACTTAAAGCAGTTAAATGTGTAGTTATGCAAATTCACTTTTTAACAAAAACAAACACATTGAAAAACTATTCTGAAATATGCAGCTGGGAATGGATAAATATGTAAATGTTAGTTAAACAGGTAAGTGGATACTACATGTACTAATATCTTTTCAGGAGGTCATGAGAAAAGAGTGGATCATATTATGAATCTATAGTTACGTTTGAATCGATTACCTAACTAGGATAATATGTATGCTTCACTAATTTATAAAACTGAAATAATCCTGGCTCACACAGGTAAACTGAGATGTTACATTGTTCATAACTTAGGAACAGATTTACTATAGTTCTTTATTTTACCTAATGTCAGCAGTCTGCACAAACCTGATATATCAGTCATTTTGAAGTACAATATTAATATCATCACTGGAGGGGGGGGGGGCTATACTACAGATCCAGCAATTTTGGAAAAATGGAGAAGAAAAATGTTTATTCAAGATCCACAATGTCCATTAATTATTTTATATATACTCGTGTCTTTTTAATCTACTATAATGCAGACACCACACTTGGAAACACATGCACATAATTCAAAACACATGCTACATTTTCAAGGGAATTTTGAACAAAAACTATTTCTTCTTTGACTTCATTTGGCTGTGATGAGGCTGTGGACCTTATGTGAACCATTTTTCTGAAGTACTATTAGTTCTATTCAATAGCTTCACTTTTGTGAAGTCCTTTTTTGCCTGTTACCATTTGATATTTGTATCTCAGCCCTTATAGATGTATTTGCATTGCTTTTGATGCAAACAGTTGTGTTCTAAAAGTTACCTTATTGTATATTAAGCATATTTTTATGATGTTTAGTAATTCCATGCATATTGCCTGTTGCACAAGCAAATAGGTATACTAATCATTGCTTTATCCATTGCCACAGAGAGCATGTACAATGTAACCTCATGAGTGATTACCACACAGTGACATAAGACAAACTATACAAAACCAATAAATCATAGCATATTGGGGTTCACTGGCTACTAATAAATTGTATTAGAAAAGGACATAACCCAAACTAGTAACTTGTCTCTTACAGTAATTAGAGTATATGCATTTCTCTCACTCAATGAATAAGTAGCTAGATTTGAAAACTTTGTTACACAAAAATGAATTCTAAGTGATTAATATGTAGTCCCATTACTGCTTGTAACCAGTGGCTATGATAGTAACATATTACTGACCTACCATATTACCCTACTTTAACTTCCTTATTGCAATTGAGAAAAAAAGGGTAACTATGACAAAAATGGAAGCAGTTGATATATCCACAGAAAAGGCAACATAGAACTGTGTCAGTTTGTAATTAATTCCACCCTTATTTACAGACATATGTAGCAGCTATGGTGTAAACTTATATAAAGGAACATGCGTGGAATGTTTTCATAGTTCTTGGCTATCTGACATCTCTATATTTTTTTCTCTAGCATTTGCACTTCATTGTATGCCAAAGCAATGGAAAGGCATTTGCATTGTCAGTCTCAGCTCTTGCAATTACTCAGAGCCCACTACATTCATGTTAGAACATCCTCCATACCCAAGCCAAGTTCCTGTAGCTCACACACAATCCTCAACGTATGTAATCAGCATAGTATTAGGTATGCAATTTAGTGCCAAATATGCATTATCATTGAGATGACGATTGCTCTCATTTATCAGAAATGAAGACTAAAATATCATTAATAATTTTATTTAATATTTTATTTTTAGTTTATTTTTTTCAGAAAAGGCTACTTTAAGTCTCAAGGATAATTGTTTACTTGGTTAACCGCAATATTTAAGACTACTTCTGCAGTACTATTTTCTCATTTGTAATACATTTGCTTTGTTTCCTCTACTGATTCTAAATAATTGCTTTACTACTAGGGCTAATAAAATGACATTGCAGTCATAGGATTCACGTTTTTCTTAGAAACAAATGCTGTTTTACAGGTAAGAAAATATCCATGTGGTCTATGATAAATTTGAAAACAGAGTATCACAAATCTAATATTTTTATACTATATACATCAAAATTTAATCCATGCTTTCTATATATTCAAATCAACTGATTCACTTCTAAGTTGCATTAGCTTTTATAATGCAGTGATCATGGCAGAATGCCATCTAATCAGTCATTTAATGTGACATTACCACATCATTTTTCAGTCAGTTTCATCAAGCATTCCAGCACCAGAAATAAAAAAAGATATATATTAAAGAAAGAAATATGAATTATACTTTTTATAGGAGGCACCTTAGTATTAAATGTCAACATGCTATAGAGTTGCAGTTCCCATACACTGTGTTAATATACTACAATAAAAACTACTATTTTTAGTACTGTCAAAATACTTTAACTTCAAATCTGAGGTAGTAAAAACATTAAGGCCTTTGGAAAACAGACCATCAACATGTCATGTTTATCATACATATCAAATACTAAGCTGTAGGTGTAAATAATTATTACATACACATGGGAACTCAGGCAAAGACATTTTTCATTGAGGCTTGTTATTACGCATTTACATATCACTGCCTGTTAACCAGGTAAGTGACCTGGTTCTTCCTTAACCTTTTCAGCCTTGACTCAGGCCAAGAGTAAATGCAATAACTGCAGATGGTTCAGAATAGCAAGCCAACAGCCATGTTTTGATGAAGAAATAAAAAAAAAATAGATACACGAGAAAAAAGTGACACAAGGATAATATAAGAGTAAAAAATAAATTGTTGCAACGACAAAATAACAGACTCTATCTCTACACCCACAGTGGCCAGAGGTCAGGACAGAACACTGCCTCTTCTGCTGTGATGCAGAACTCTTACCTACTAAGTTATGTGATCTGACTTTTTAGTTGTATGCTGTATGTTGTCAAAGATATGATGCTGAGAGTGTGTGTGTGTGTGTGTGTGTGTGTGTGTGTGTGTGTGTGTGTGTGTGTGTGTGTGTGTGTGTGTGTGTGTATGCATGCGCAATACACACATCATTGCTACTTCTCATCACCCTATAGTCCAGGTACTGAGATAACTATTATATGCACATGTTCAAAGCAGTTTGTGGTTTGATATTTAAGTTAGGCTTTAAATCACATAGAGTAGTACTACATTAAAAAAAAAATCTGTCATAATTCTGCAGAATAGCTAATTGGGAAAATATACAAATCAGGTAATAGTTCAGAGTTATGTCAAGGGTAACAAACTGATCAACATGGCAGTGCCCTGGCTAGTGAAACAAGGAAAGTTAATATTGAGACATGCAGTTACTTGGCCTTCCCATTTGAATTGCTGCTGCTGTTTATTTGTTACAAGGACAGAGTCTTCATGGCATGGTTATGTGGCTACCACAACCACTGGACTTCATTTCCACAGCCACATTAGTTGCAAGTTTTGCATTTGAGCTTCTTAGTAGTAGAGTTAAAATCCAGATTAAATGTTTTAACTAGTTGCTTTTACTTAACCCTGTTTTGAAACTCTTCAGCAATGTTAGTGGTGCAGTTTGATTACTTTTTGTATTGTTTCTGTCCATTGTGAATGCTATATAATTCCCAAAGTTAAACTACTCATACAGAGGGAAAGTTAAATAAATCATGCAAATTATGCCACATTAACACATGAGATATTACTCGTTTACATGAAAGAAACTAGCATATTTGGTATTCTAAGCACATAAAATGTGATTCGTGTGTGGAGAATTTGCCTGTGCTTCTCAGCAGCTCTGAATGACAGTAAGAACTCAATGTGATACCTATTTATGAAGGTAGAAAATTTTAAATATAAAACTTTGCCCCAGTCTAATTCTATAATAATAATAATAATAATTGCTACTTGTGATTATTTGATTCCATAATTTACTACTAAGTGCATGCTATATTATTTTCAAACTTTATTTTGTTTATTACTTACTGTCTTTATGCCAGGTCATAACTGATGAAAGACCTCAGGACCAGCCCATTTATTTATATGCTTATAACTTAACAAATAAAAGCAAAAATAAATTTAAAAAGCATCTCTCCCTTGTAAGTCATCTAACAGAATCTTAAATAAATAATCATACATGTATTTCCTATGTTTTCTTTCACACAAAGTTATATTAACAAGACAATTTAAACCATTTATCTGAAAATCATAGGTAATATCAATTATTTAATTAACATACCATATCCTTTTTACAAAACCAATATCTATATTCTTTTTTTTTTTTTTTTTTTTCATTTTAAAACCTATACAGGGCTGTGCTTCTTAACAGTGAGATACAAAAATAGCAGGGTAGGACTCAGTGTTTGTGATATGTCATGCACTCTTGTATGTTCAATTCATTTTGATCACTAAGACGACTTCAGTCCTAACTGTATCCTGTTTCATGTGAAACATAAAGTCCATTATATAGAAGTATGTTTCATAAGAGTAACCTCTCACTTGTTAAATGGCAAGCTGTCCTTAAAAGTTAGCAATGATTATGAGAATAAATTTGCAGACATTTACACACTTTTTTGTGTTTTTCAGGAAATCTTGTGCAGTGGAATGTATGTAAAGACTTCAGTCCTAGAAATGCAGATTTACAGAAATACACAAACTTGTAGTCAGAATGATAGATTACGGAACGATAGGTTATTTGTACAGTAGTGAGGTATTGCTAAAATATTGAGATACTACTTAAGAATTATAAAGCACACTGTTAACTTAAAACAGACAGTATGAGAACAAAGGAAATCAATACATACAAGGTACGCCCTGGATAAAGTAATTATGTATAATGATTATTTAGTATACTTATCTGAGATAGAACAGAGAATGAAATTACAAAGATGTAACATTTATAGGAGATTGTCCGCCAAAAATCATCACAATATTTAATGAAAAACATTGAATTTTCAGAATTATTTCAGATAATATGTAAGTATAGGAACATATCAAAACATTTTTCTTGTCTCAAGTATACATGTCTATGGTCACAGAGGCTTAAAATATTAAGATTTGACAATAACATTTTAGGCATTTGTTTGAGGGGAGGAGAGAGCGGCAAACCTCCAACACATCACAAAATTATATAAACAACTGTAAGATCTCACAATACAGGAAAAATGACAAACATTTGGATTTTGGTAAATGCGAATGGTTTCCTGGTCTCCACAATCTTGCAAATTTAAGAAAAGAAAATGTGTTTTCAGAAACACAGTGCATGAAGTTATGAGAGTGAAGTATTTACACTTCAGTAAAGAAAAAAAATGTTTGTATCCCATAAAATGAATATTAGTCTCAGAGGTTAAGTTCATTGAAATGCTTCAAACAGAATGTATGCTAAACAGAGGCAATGTACAATTTTTAAAGATTTTAAGTGAATTAGAAATGTATTACTGCACCTGAGAAATGTGTCATGAATCTGAAACTTGGTGTCCAGTGGATATTTGTATTCAGGACAGAGGTGGTTTGCAAAGTGTGTATCAAAGCACATCTTTCTTCTTGCATAACACAAATTGCAGCACTAAATATGGTGTAAAGGATGCAACTATATGGCTCTTTACAGAAACAAGATAAAACAGGCCCACTTCCTGCAATTGTATCACAAATGAAGCCAGAGCAAGATTCTCCTTCTCCTGTATACATTCCTGGGGGTGTGCCTCTGCAGTGTCATTGCACATTACATTTTTTTAATTTATGTAACTTATACACATCATCTCTCCAGGTATCCCAACTGCTATAGTCTCTGTAAATATGATTTCTGAAATCACTAATATTAACTTCACTTATGGTTCTATGATCCCACTGCTTGACCAACTCATTCATAGCACTCTCATCACTTACATCAGAACCTGTCTTTTAATAAAAAGTGCAAATGATAGAGGCTTCTATATTCCTGCAAGCCAAAAGCTAACCGACTTATATAAGACCATCTGTGGGTCCTATGCCTGCAATCATTAATGCGGCAATATGAAGCTCATTGTGTAAATGCTAAGACAGCTGCACCATATTGCTGTTCACTGTGGTACAGAATGAAAAAGTAAGTGGTTACAGGAATCATGGTTATGGAGTATGTCTTGGATACTTTGGTGCGGTAGATAGATAGATTTGAAGATTTTAATTATTACTTTCTTCTAAGTTCCTCAGACATGCCATTAGGTGAAATGCTGATCCTCTACTGCCAGTAAGTATGTATACAGTGCATGAGTGAGTGTGTGCATCCGTCCTACAATGCACCAGGATCCTATCCAAGATGGGTTCTCTGCATCATACCCAATACTTACCAGATAACATCTCACCTCTCCAGGACATAGAACTGGATAAAGAAGATAGCAGAGAATGAGGAAATATGACTGATCTATAAAATTAATGTTTTATTGAACAGGTAGGTCTTAATAAGCATATTCATGTTTTTTCAAGGGTGACATATGCACAGATGTATATATGCATACGTTGTATATGTTATAAACACACATATGCACAAATCTATATATGTGTGTATGCATGTGAGTGTGTTTCTACCATATGTATGCACACACATATAGATAGAGATAGATAGATAGATAGATAGATAGATAGATAGATAGATAGATAGATAGATTAATAGATAAAAAGTTATAGGTATGATGTATCCACACTATTTACATATTGCCAGCACATAATACACAGTTGGAAAACACTTCTGTGATGAATGTTTGAGTTGCATCTGGTCTGCTTAACTTTGTTGATGTAGCAGAAGTGAAACTGTGTACAATAACTTAATATTTGTTATATATATATATATATATATATATATATATATATATATATATAAACAAAAACAAAAAATAAGAGCCTATGCTATGTTTATGTTAATATTTATTTATGTATGCATACATGTATGTATATATGTATGTATGCATCTATTTATTTATGTATGCTTTGTTGGCCGGGTTAATCCCAATAGGCTAGTGGCTTCTTTTCAGCGGAGAAAAAATGAGCCCAGGTCATGGCTGAAAGAAGTCTGTAGGATGGTTCAGTCATGCACTATACAAACAAACAAATAAATAAATAAAAGAAAAAATAAAACTAGATAGATAGATAGATAGATAGATAGATAGATAGATAGATAGATAAATATAATTGTCATAACAGGAGTCACTGAGTCTTGGTGAGATATTTTCCATTCAAAACAAGCATTGACAGAAGCCTCCTGCAACCTTACATTCCTGAGATATCTATCTATCTATCTATCTATCTATCTATCTATCTATCTATATATATCTATATCTATATATATAAAACAATATACATATATATGTGTGTGTGTGTGTGTGTGTGTGTGTGTGTGTGTGTGTGTGTGTAAGTGTGTGTGTGTGTGTGTGTGTGTGTGTGTGTGTGTGTGTGTGTGTGTGTGTGTGTGTGTATATAGATACTGATATATAAATTCCAAGAAATTCTATGATGACACAACACTGGGGAGAGGGACAGTCTTCCTCTCCCCACTCACATTAAAACATTTACAGCAATTAATGCAGTACTCGAAATGGAAACTGATTCTTGTTTTAACCAAAATAATCCATGACCAAAGTACACAATATATATATATATATATATATATATATATATATATATATATATATACAAGTGCATGCATGTGTGCATATGTCTGCATGTATCTAGACAGCTACATTTGTGTGTTTTATATATATATATATATATATATATATATATATCTGTGTGTGTGTTTATATACATACATACATGCATACATACATATACACAAGTGCATACATGTAAAATATGCATTTAATCCAAAAAAAAATGAATTACATTCTCATTAAACTGGCTTACCTAAAATTGGAAAATTGAAAATAACAGAAAAAAGAACCAAAATGAATATAATAAAAGTCCCTTTATTACTTGCTTAACATTTTCATCTATAATAAGGTAATATGGTAATGCAAATCTCTTCAGTTAATTCTATATGTTAGCAAAATATATACTTGCTATTTCTTAAAGAGTTATTTTCTTATCTTCCTTAATGCCTTCATGAAGGTGAGTTTAAATTGCTTTTTTTTTTTTACATTTGGTTTCTTTTTTGTCAGATCTTTTTGCTCTGGTCATGTATAAATTTGCTCTTGGACGTTTTTCTTTTAAAATATATATAGCTGTTCATGTACATAATACGTAATTTCATATGTGTGTGTGTGTGTGTGTGTGAGTGTGTGTACGTGTGTGTGTGTGTGTGTGTGTATGTGTGGTGTGTGTGGGGCTGCATGTCTGTCTTTCTGCTGATTATAAAGCCTATTGCACTGCAAGTGGTCATAAAAATCTGTTGCTTATACAAGCTACGAAATGTAAAGCAAAACTATATATACTACACTAATAAAGGATGCAGTCCCACACATAACATTCCGGATTAGTAAGACTACTACACAGTGGTAATATACTATGATCCAGTACACATTGAAATTAACTAAAAAAGATTAAAGTAAAGCATTTTTAGGGGGTGAACCCCCCACATGTCAAATATATAGGGAGGGTGGCCTAATGGTTAAGGTGTTTGCCTTGCAAACACAAGGTACAGGGTTTGAATCTCACAGGGGGATAATTGGCTAGGCTTAAAATGGCTCGCAAGGGCAGTTAGCCTAGTACTAATCTATGAACCTATGAACCTATATTAACTTCATAGGTAGGAAGCAAAAGGTGCCTACCTTATACATGGAACCGCTGTTATACCGCAAACCAACGTCAGCATACATAGAATGTCTAACCATGACAGTTGACGGAGTCAAACCCTGTACTACAGCTCACAGCCTTAGCAAGAGCTGTCAGACTATCTAGTATGCATTTTAATGCTCGCTTAGCCAGCAAGTGCAATTATCTTTTTTGAGGAATATTCTGGGAATTTTATTCTGCTAAAATGATTTTTATATGGTAGCATGCATGAAGCTGTGTATGTTCTAATCAAACCTAGGCCAAGGGGATATACTGTTGCCTAACACAGTTTTGAAGTATGAGAGTATTCTGCTAAACAGTGTTATTGGCTTGGCAAACAACTGAGCAAATATTGGAGATCCATTCTACCATGAGAGTTGAGATATCATTTCACTGGTTCAGCAGGCTCAGTTTTCATCCTTTCCTTGAATGGATGTATGAATATGAACAGTTCAGCTATTCAAGGACTGCACCCTTGTCTTGGCTGTCAGAGGGACACAAGGTTACATATTCCTTACTCTTCTTAGCTGGAAAAGACTTGTGAAAACTTTGATATTACTAGTCAGAATTCATGCCCATTAGGTTCACCTGTTTAGTGTGTACTAGTGACTGCAAAATGGAAACTGTTGTGCCTGTAATTGTAATGCTCATTCCCTACTGGATTAAATATCTGACCTGCAGATCCTATACCATCTTACGTGGTCATTATGCATTGTGCATGAAAAGCATAGAGTGTGTATGACATAGTATTCCAGACTGTCTGTGCATACAACGTTAGTTAAACTAATAATCCAGTACTGGGGAACATACCAGAAATGACAATGACAGCCTACTTCTTTTGTGGCAAATTGAAAAGTCAGTACAGAAAAATATTGTGCATTTTTAATCCATCTTTTTTCTCTCAGGCACTAATAATATTGCAGCACAGTGAATCTTCATACAATTTCACTGTCATCAATATACAGCTTATTTGGAAATGTAGAACCTGATAATTTGTATGTTGATGTCTGGTCTTCCAAGGCTAATGATCCTGGATACTCTGTTCTTCGCAGATTACTTCACTACCGTGCCCATTTATTGCATTTTTCTGAATGGATTCAAAGTTTGGGGTAGTACAAATCACAAGTCATCAATATATAGCTAACAACCCCTACTTGCAAAAGCATGCATTAATATGAATGCCTGATGCTTTAATGCTCCACTATGGAAGTTTGTTCATGAACACCATACAGCCTCAATCACTGTAGGAATAGCAGAACTGTTATCATTTGTGTCCATGAATGTCGTATTTATGTAGAAAAGTGGAGTCTGTCAACCACGTGAACCCTAGGTAGGTTGCTGTATGACTATATATATTTCCAAAACACTTGCTGCATATGCCCTGCTCTGTAAGTAGGAAGGTATTCAGGCTATGACTTGTACTACATTAAGCCACCTCTTTACGTATGCCATGACATCATAGTAGATTTTCAAGTAAGGATAGTAATCTTGTTACATCACAAAGAAATAAGAGGGATAAGGAGAAACAGTAGAGCACTAAAACACTGTTTAGAAATTAGGGACTTCATCTTCATGAAAGCTGGCTGTAAATGCATTAAAAATTTGCATTTATTTGAGAATGACTTGTCCATTTTATTAGCAGGAGAGGAACTTGAATTTTAAAGAAGAGCTAACAGGTTTGTGCCAATCTATCTACTGATCCAATTATACATGGTAAGACAATTGTCATCTCTTTATTATAAGTGCTCAGGCAATTGTTGGTGCTTTTGCTGAGGGGATGTGCATTTATGTAAACTGTGATTTTGTTACAACAGCACATTATTGTAGGTACTCACACAAATTTTATTCAGTATGCCTTTGGCTTGCATTGTATGTTTCTTGATCATTTATTTCTACATAATTGATGGCAGAACACTGCTGTGTGGAAAACAAGCAGGCAAGGACTTGTAAACCAGATTTTACAGGACCAGAGATACTGTCTGACTTTAGTTAATGGTGCAGGAGTAACACACTGCAGATGGGATGCTTCTTGTGTTGTTCTGCTTCTTGTGTCCCCATGTCTTTATTCTTCCTGCCTTACAGCAAACATTTCCTTAGTAAAAGAATCTTCAAGGGTTTATTGAGCTGTTTTTCTATCACAGCCTTGCTCTGCTGATTATGGCCACAATGAGACAATAAAAATACTTTAGAAGGAATATAAATCCTTTGCTAAGTTGCTACTTGGGGACATATTATGCAGGTACTTCCATCTAGCAACCACCCAGGAATTCCTTTCCGAAATCAATGCCAATCTCATGCACATAAGATAAATAGTTGAGCACACCATGCAGCACTTAACTGTGAAATACCAGTTCATATTTTTTCTGTGTTCATTGATCTTAAAGTAAATATGACCTATCCATGTCTCCCCTTTTGCAATTTAAGACAGCTGTTTACCACACTTGCTGTTGAAGGTTATTTCTTTCAAAATTATATTTTGAACTTCATTATTCAATCTGTATAATTTCTAACAATAAGGCTATAACAAGCAGATACACTCAGCTGCAGTTGTTAGCCTTGACATTTACAAGTATTGTATAATAAGCAGCAAAATTCCATAATGTTGTACTTAATTTTACCTTGGCAGGTGCTTCTCTTTGTCTCAGATGGAACTTCTACTTTGTATTTACAAAAGTTTTTGCAGATGTTTTAACATTTCTAGTAATATAAAGACTGAACACACAGACACACATGCTTTAATACAGTTATTTTAAAGCATGTTATGATATTAATCACTTTATTATAAATACACACACATGCATATGTGTGTATTTTTATAAACACACATGCACTCATACATATAAATGTGTGTGTGTGTGTGTGTGTGTGTGTGTGTGTGTGTGTGTGTGTGTGTGTGTGTGTATGAGTATTTGTTTATTTAGTTGTGTGTTTACTGAACTGAATTACTGGAAAAGACAGACTGGGTAGGAGCCCATTTCCAGTGGAGGCCCGGGTAGAAAAGCTCTAAAGTATTACAAAACATTTTAAGAATAATAATTTTACAGTCTTTTAAAATAATACAAAAACATGTATAGTTTAAATAATTATACCAAATTAGACATAACATGAGAACATTGTTTTTATATATACATATACTGGGATACACATCTTACCGCAATCAATCTTTTGTCAAATTTCACTTTGCAACATTGAGTCAATAACATTTTCACTTGAACACTGCAAAGTGATAGAATACATGCAGGCTGACTTCTTTTGTCAGTGTTCCTTTCACTTACACTGAGTATTTGTGTGCACTGTTTCTTTTTGTCAAGATTGGTAGTTATGTTAGTAGGGTATGAGAATTTCTCCTTGTCCCAACTGTTGAGTAAACCCACAGCTTTGTGTGTTTCTCAGCATGTTTCAGGATTTCTTTGAATCTAATGAGACTTTTGCTTTCAATGCACACTGCAACAGAACTAATGACATAAATCCTAGATACAAACACACACACACGCACACACACACACACACACACACACACACACACACACACACACACACACACACACACACACACACAGACACACACACACACACACACACACACATACACACACACACACACACGCTCGCGCACACACTCACACACACACACACACACACGCACACACACACACACACACACACATCTATCTATCTATCTATCTATCTATCTATCTATTTATAACACACACACATAAATATATTTTATATATATATATATATATATATATATATATATATATACATATATATATATATACATACACATACATAGAGACACACACACATTTATACATGGTTAAGTGTACAGGTGTGTATGTGTGTGTGTGTGTGTGTGTGTGTGTGTGTGTGTGTTTGCATGTATCGATCTTACTATCAATCTATCTCGCTATCTGTGTCTGTGTCTTTCCATGAATGTTTGCATGTTAATATAGTGTATGTGTAAGCTGACATAGATGTAGTTGTTCACTGTGGTCTATGTGTATTTCTTTTAATACATGTTGACATCATATCTATATCTATTTCTATAGCTATATCTGTCTGTCTATATGTGTAGCTAGAGAGGTATGGCTATAGATGTATATTTGTATATATGTATATATATATATATATATATATATATATATATATATATATATATATAAATATATATATATATATATGTAGATACATGTGAATGTGTGTGTGTATCTCTGTGCTTGTCGTCTGTATGTATGTATGTATGTATAATTAAGCATTTTTCATTGGCCATAAGCTGAAGAATAGCATATTCAAAAGAGTGTAATATTTTTTATGTGCACATGGCAGTTTAAAACAGTTCTGAGCTAAATATTCATCTCTTTCTCAGTAACAATATTGTTAAAGTTCTAGTCTATCCTAATTCTCCTTAGGGAGCAGTAAAACAGCACGTTTCGGTTATTAGATATAGCTCGTTGACATGTTATGTTGGCTTGTTAATTTCAGCAAGGATCGAGTTCCATCATAGTCATAATTAGAGAAGTGCCAGTGTGTTACAGTGCTAGCTTTATCTTTTTACTTCTAGAAGATTTTTCTGACATTTTGAATTTTCAGATATACATTTTTATGGTAACACTGATATTTTTGACAGAAATTACCAATATTCTACATAATCTATTAATGTTGCATACCAGTCATTCTGTGTTACTATAAGAATTATAATCATTTGTTATAGAATGGGTTCTGCTATAGTTTTTATTATCATTTTAAGTACATTGTAACATTTGGAGATTGCTAATATATGTGTATCTATTTTATTCAGCTACCTCATATGAACAGCATTACTCTGTTGGTGAGCTGGAATCATTATGCAAGTCTCTTTGCTGGGCTAAATATGCTATATTTTATTATGCTTTTTTTCAGGCATCTTTCTGCTTTTCTGTCATTTGATACCTTTCAAACTCTTTTTATTTTTAATTTAAACTTGGGTTGCCAACTGAATACAGCATTCCCTTTGTAACAGAGATCTATAAAGTTAAGAAGTTTAAGTAATGCGGTGAGTGTCACACAGCATGCTTGCAGGGGGTGATAGTGTCCAAACACAAGCCTCCATCTTTACACCTCACGCATGCCCTCTGCCAGAAAGGTACCTCATTATTACAGCTTTAGCTCTCACTATTACACAGTCTTAATGGTCAATAAACACTACTATAAGCCCTGTATAAGAATATTAGCAGATATGAAGAGTTCAACAATTTTTATTTTTTGTTTAGAAGAATGCAGAATTAGATCTTAGAGGTATGGAATAAGAAACACTAATAATGTGAATTGGAGTAACATAAGAAGCTAAATGTTTCAATGCTCCCAGGTATACATGATACAGTCTCCACCAGGAACATTTTAAAACTACACAGGTTAAAACATTATTTTGCACAGATAAGTTTGTTTATATTTTAGCAAGTGCGCTTTTAAGTGTACTATTTGTATTTTAAATGCATGAAGAAACTCCAGCTCTACTCAGTGGCATACCACCTGCTCAGAGGCGATCTGTGCCTGACTTATAAAGCCATGTCCAACCCGGAATTAATGGACATGCTGCACCTCAGAAAATCCAAATCCCATCGAGCTACATGCTCGAGAGACTTGAACCTCAGCACTGAAATAAATAGGACATGCTGGAGGGACAGATTCATAACCCAGAGGCTCCCTTCACTCTGGAATAAAATCCCAGTCCAGGTTAGGCAGAGTCCCTCATTGACTCTCTTCAAGAGGAATCTTGATGAGTTGATGGGAGATCATAGGTTTACCCCGGGTATCACTTCTGTGTCACTGTTAGACAGAGGCACAGTATACTAACCTCGAAAAAGGGCATAGCAAAATTAATTTAAAATGGGTGGCGAAAGCCAAACACACTCTGGCTAGGCTTATAAATGCCCTAGGGCAGATAGCCTAGTATGAACCTATGAACCTATAGGTTCATACTAGGCTATCTGCCCTAGGGCATTTATAAGCCTAGCCAGAATGTGTTTGGCTTTCACCACCCATTTTATATTTATTTTGCTATGCCCTTTTTATGAACCTATAACTTATTTTTTAAACAGTGACTGGTTCTTTTATGAGCATGCACACTTTGATTCTTATTTAAATGGTTCTCTTGTGTTTTCAGTTGTTCTAATGAATATTTTCATCAAGAAGACAAAATTGTTAAACATTAAAAACTGGTGTGAGGGACCAGTGATGCAGAGGTATTTTTTAAAGCATGCAAATACATGTTATTTTAGATTATACATAAAACCTTTTTCAAGCTAGTTTTGTAATATAAGGTTTGTCTTTATGTACTCAAAAAAAAAAAAAAAAAAACACAGGCTAACCCACAAAAGCATAGGCCCCTGAAAAATATGCATGTTTATTTAAACATAAATTAGGCAAAATAGACTGGTTTTGGCCCAAAAGGTTACTAGGCCTTCCTCAGTGTTAAAAATCAAACAAAAAAGCCAAGCCTAATATACATTAAAGTGTTCTCACAACACAACAAAGTGTTTACCTGATTGGTTGGCTAAAGATGCTCATTTAGACCTGGTGGAAATAATCCCCCCAGCTTAATTATCCACTTTTTTTCTTTCTTGTTCAATATATCATGCCAACCTGATTTATTAGCCCAATCACCAACTATTCTGTCAATAATGGTAAATCTAAAAGAGGCTGTAGTATGAGTCAAAGAATCTTTGAATAATGCGTTATTAGGTTTTTTAACCTGATGTCACTGAGATGTTCGGATATCCGTAACCTCACCGGATGGGAGGTCTGGGCTATAAAATGAACAGATTATGTAAGAACGTTGAGTCCACGAATCCCTGGGATGAACACCACCAACAAAAACCAAACCAACAAGAAAGTTGGCTAATAAGATGACACCAACAGCCACGTTGGCTTAAAAAAAATCTTCTTTTAATACTCTTGTTAAGCGCTTTCACCCACAAGGAAGTGGGCTTCATCAGAAAAACTCAATACAAATGTATATAAATTATTGAAAAATGACACAACATTGTCAAGGATACATAACAAGATGTTTAAAGGATAGTTGGTTGTTGTACTGTTATACAACTATACTTAATCCACGAACGTAACTCTATTGCATTTTTTATTTTATTGCATTTTTATTTTTAATTTTCATCAAAGTGGAATATTAATCATGAATATATTTTATTGCGTATCAGACAAATTGAATGTTTACATAGCGTATTAGTTTATATTTATTTTGAGAGAAGATTTATTTGAGGGTAATATTGGCAGCAATAATTTTATTAGTTTTAATATGTGTGAATATATCTTAATGTTTAGAGGGATGTTTATTTGGAATAATAAGTTGCAACACATGTATTTGAAATAATATATGAATGAATTGTTTGTATGAATTTTATGTATATATTTTCGGCGCACTTGTCACTTTAAATATTTTTAAATATTTTGAATTGGCGCCAAAAGCAGTATTTAAACTGCAAGTGTTTTGTATTGAGTTGTTCTGATGAGGCCCACTTCCTTGTGGGTGAAAGCGCTTAACAAGTGTATTGAAAGAAGATTTTTTAAGCCAACGCGGTTGTTGGTGTCATCTTATTAGCCAACTTTCTTGTTGGTTTGGTTTTTGTTGGTGGTGTTCATCTCAGGGATTTGTGGACTCAGCGTTCTTACATAATCTGTTAATTTTGTATCCAGTTGATGGAATGCTTCCTTGGTTCAGGTCTGGGGCTATATAGAAGGCAGAAAGTGTACAAGTGGCCTAGTATATAACCCAGTCCATTCCACAATTGGCCAAAAATCTGATATAAAAAAACAACCCAGTATTCTTACCTGTAAACTGTTTGCACTTAGCCATCCTAACATAGTGAACACAATGTCCACATGGATAGCACCCCTGTAACAAATCCCCCATTAAGGTGGATTGGGAGGGATCCCCCAAAATCAAACCCTGTTTATAGTGATTGAAATAAGAACCCATGGCTTTCCCTCTATGGTAAGAAAAGAAGCATTTGTCATTAAAAAAACTGGATAACCTGTCATCCGCTAATAGAATGTTCCAATGTTTGTTGACAATATCTAACAACACATTGGTATTGCGTCCAAAGATGGTAGTCAATCTAAGTTCAGGTTGCCCAAATTGTTGTTTATCCTTGTATACTAAAAGGTCATTCCAGTTCATTGAAGATGCCAGATTACTGGCTGTCAGTATCGTGCCAGTTTTGTACCCCCAGGATTTAAACCTGTTGATGAGGTCCTGTTTATAATGATGGTATTTATCAGGGTGTGAACAAATCCGTCTTATGTGAAAATACTGTGATTTGGGGATGTTGAGTGTGATATGGAGTGGGTGAAAGCTGGAGGCATGTAATAATGAGTTATATTGTGGATACTTGCAAAAAATATGTGTACCCAAAGTGTGGTCCAGATTTCTAATAATTAGAACATCCAAGAAGGTGATTTGATTAACATTATGACTGACAGTAAATTGGATCCCCCACTTATTCCCATTGATGTATTCCATAAACTCATACAAATACCCCTCATCAGCTTTCCAGACCATCCAGCAATCATCTAAGTAGCGTCTCCACATATCAGTTTCCTGAAGATATAAATTATGGGTAACATCATAAATCAATTGTTCTTCCACATAAGCCATAAAAAGGTCTGCATAAATGGGGGTGAAGGAAGTCCCCATGGCCGTACCCTGAATCTTCCAGAAACATTTACCATAACAATAGAAGGTGTTCTTAGTAAGTACATGTTCCGCAAGGCAGATAAGAAATGTGTTAAAGCCAGGTGGATGGAGCTCGGCTTGATAAAGCCAATGTTCAAGGACAATAAGCCTGCCCAATGAGGAATATTGGTATATAGAGATGCTACATTAAGGGTGGAGTTGTATATCCGAGATTAACCATAGAAATTGAGTGGTGTCCTGGATACGAGATCTAACATATTTGAGAAGAGGATGAATATATTGTGACAAGAACTGTGGCAATCGTTCAGTAACAGATCCATGACCAGATACAAGTGGTCTTCCCAGGGGGTCATGTAAGTTTTTAAGGATCTTTGGTAACAGGTATAGATATTGGTGACTGGGATCAGGGACAGTAAGGTGGTACAAAGTAGACTGGGAAATAATTCCTTCATCCCTTGCTAGCAAAAGAAATTGGTCAAGTTGTTGTTTAAATTTAGGACCAGGATCCAAGGGCATGTGCATGTAGTACCGACCATTGCTTAACTGTCTCTGGGCTTCAGCATCATATTTGCACTAGTCCATGACCACTATGACCCCACCCTTATCAGCTGGTAGAATGACCAGATCCCTATTTTTTTGTAAATCATTAATGATCTGTTGTTCAATACTTGAAAGGTTGTGGGGCTTAGTCCGGAATTCCCGGGACAGGAAATGTAGATCTTTGAGAACCATGTGTTGAAATATATGGACTGAGTGATGCATAGGTGGCATAAATGTAGACTTCAACTGTTCTTCCAAGGTCAATAACACCTTCTATATAGCCCAGACCTCCTGTCCGGTGAGGTTATGGATATCTGAACATCTCAGTGACATCAGGTTAAAAAAAAAAAACTAATAATGCATTATTTAAACATTCTTTGACTCATACTACAGCCTCTTTTAGGTTTACCATTATTGGCAGGATAGTTGGTGATCGAGATAATAAATTAGGTTAGGATGATATATTGAATAAGAAAGAAAAAAAGTGGATAATTAAGCTGGGGGATTATTTCCACCAGGTCTAAATGAACATCTTTAGCCAACCAATCAGGGAAACTTTTGTTGTGTTGTGTGAACACTTTAATGTATATTAGGCTTGGCTTTTTTGTTTGAGTTTTTTTTAACACTTGAGGAGGGCCTAGTAACTTTTGGGCCAAAACCAGTCTGTTTTGCCTAATTTATGTTTAAATAAACAAACATATTTTTCAGGTACCTATGCTTTTGTGGGCTGGCCTGTGTGTTTTTTTTATTGCTTTTGTGAATTCTGGGGCCGTGCACTTGCCGTACTTGCAGGAGTCTTGTATCGTTGTCTTTATGTACCACAGAAACACATTATATGTAAGTTATGCTGAGAGGAAATGCAGATAGAAATAATAAACTGTGTGATTGTGAAAGAACTGTATCTCTGTTGTATTATAAAAGTTAACTGTGACAATATTGCTGTTTTCCGGAAATACATACTTTGCCTTCATCCAAAGTAAGACTTAAAAGTTAATATGTAAAATAACTTTGTAATAGTTATGTGACATCTCATCACAGTAAAGGCCAGAGAATTAAAAAAAATGTACTGTTCATCTGTGCCTACTATAGATAACATAGCTGAGTCATGGAGGTTATGTATAACATATGATGCTGGTTTGTAAAAACACAGTTATTTTTGGAGGTGATGAATTTTTAAAGGTGTTTGCTACAATGAGGTTTTACTTTACAAGAAATTCTATATATTTTGCTAGTGATGTTTACATTTTATTTAATACAAGTCCTAGAAGTGGTTGCCTGTTTAAAAAGTGTCCTTTGGTTCTTTATCATCTGTGACAAGTTCATCTTAGAAGAAAGGTGAGATATGTTTGCTGTAAAACATTACTATAGCTACTGCTACTCAAGAAATTCATGCTACGGATGGAATTCAATGTAAATCTGAAATGCTCTCAGTAGATGAGAGGTCCTCATCTACCAGAATCTACATAGATAGGAATTCATGGGAAATGCAAGATGTCTGATAAGTGGCCATGTGTACATTGCCAAAAAACATCCTCAGGCTCTACAATCCCTTTCAAAGAGGGCAAGGCCTGCATGTCCTGATATAAATTTTAAGGCATTTATCCAATCGTCTAAGCTGTGTTTGAAGGCTGACAGGGAATCATTTGGTTTGATGTGCAAGGTGAGCTTATTCCAAAAACAAGAGGAAGCACTAAATGATTATCTACGATTAATCATTTAGTTTTAGTCACTGGAGGATGAATCTATCCCTCCATTTAGTTTTATTTTTTCCTGGTGAAGACTGAGGTCACCAGAAGGATGCTATCAATGATATCTCATCACAGTGCAAGCCAATTTATTAGAATGCCCCTAATATTTTATCTAATAAACATACATGCTTACATCCAAACATGCATCCATACATACATATTTCAGGCATGGTTAATAATGCCCTTCTAGTCTGCCAATATACCATATTACTCACATCCATAATATGTACACAATCAGTTCTTCCAAATATCTAAACTAGTGCTTGCTTTAATACAATTTTGAAGTCTTAGTAAGCATCCTCTACTCGCTCAGAGAGCCCAGTTAGTACACATCTCATTCCTACAGTATTTTCTGTGCAGGTTGTTTGTTTGATGCTTCTTTATTACTTTTTTAAGAAGCCCCCCCAAACATGCCCAGAGGTAGTTGTCTCTAAATACCATACATATCATTTTTATTTTATTTATTCTTTATTGGCTGGGTTTCTCCCACTAGGCTAGTGGCCTCTTTTCAGGAAGACCCAAGGTGGTGTTTATACTACTAGGGGAGATTTGGCCAGGGTATAAGGAAGCTTCACAACAAAACAGAGCCACGGAATAGCTTCAAAAAGAACTTTACTGGCATTCTGGTACCTCGGCTTAGTGCCTTCAAATTAATACATTTCATCACACCATGCAGCCATTTTATACAATCATCAATTAATTAATTCAAACAATTAAACATATTTAAAGTGCCAATATAATTTGCAACAATACATAAAAGTATATTTAAAGTGCTAATGCCATAAATAACAAAAAAATAAAAATATATAAATATATAAATACACAAATCAGATATTCAAATTAATGTCTAAATTTAACCCTCTAGTATTAATGTCCTATCATTTAAAATATATCTATTTCCAATTCCATCTGTTTTTGTGTGAAATTCCCCCCAGCCATTACCTGTGGTTTGGCTAATACACTAAAAGCAAACTGTCATCATGTTTGATTGTTTAATTGTTTGAATTAATTAATTGATGATTGTATAAAATGGCTGCATGGTGTGATGAAATATATTCCTTTGAAGGCACTGAGCTGAGGTACCAGAAAGCCAGTAAAGTTCTTTTTGCAAATGGATCATACCGGTTACTTGCTTGCCAATTTGGTAAAAGAAAAAGAGGAGAAATCAACTAATTATGACCCCTGGTCATCTGTTTGCAATGATGCATAGGACAAAAGGTTTGATGAACTGAAAAGACCAATGGTGAAAGAGGTCATTTTGTTTTATGATTTGAGACTCCTGGAGAAATATGTAAGTCTTTGAATTACTCCTATGGGACTGAGGTTGATAAGTTGCCTGCCTTTGAATTTTCTGAGGATGATGTGGATTTATTGGAAGGACAGAAGAAAATAGCTTTACAGTGTACGTTGGGCTGGCTAAAAGTATTGATTAAGTGGAACGCCAGGGCACATAGCAAGATACAGCAGAAGATCTTTTTATTACAGGATGGTTTGCTGAAAGAGACATCCACAGTTGTATTTTTTAACAAAATGAAAGACATTAAAACTGAACTTCAGAAGGTAGAAAGTGATTTGGTTAAATGTAGAAGAAAATCTCAATCATGATATCAATGATTACAAAAATAACCTTGTTTTTCCTTGGTAGAGAAATCTGAGAGGTGGGCGGTCCCGGGTGAAAACTATGGATACCTGGTCACGTAATACACATGACTCTTTTGTTTTGTCAGCGGAAACTACTATCAGCAGGAAGAGCATTTCTTTTGAGAGTGTTGAGATGGGAGAAGAACCAGCCAAACACAGAGAGGGAGAAGAGCAATCAGGGTTTCAAGCCAACAACAGAAGATGGGGTGGAAGAAACAAGGGTCGTCATAAATGGAATTGAATCATGTCATTTTGAAGCCTCCCAGCAACTAAATACTAGTGTTGTTTTCCCTTTTGGCACACTAACCTCCATTTTATATGAAAGTAAATCCGTAAATGCTAATTTGAACATTGTGAACTTGTCTGACTTTCATATTTCGCAAATTGCTAAAAATATCTTATTGAAAGGCAGTAGGTTTGTGCCGACAAAAACTCCTTGTTTCTCAGATGTTTTATTTGATGTTAAATGCTTTTGTTGTAAATTTCATTTGATGGTGTACTTTCATTCACAAAAACAATGGTCATTGTGTCTCCTGAAATGGACTTAAATGATTCTCTGTTGGATGTATCCATATATGACAATGAGTTTTATGTTATTAGTGAAGGGGAAAATGATTTAATTGATGTAAATGATGTTAATTATTTGAGTGAAGAATTAGGTATAGGTTATGGTAAGCTATCCATTCCTAAAATGCTTAACATTAATCTTTTCATACTTAAAAAAAATCATCTGTTCTAATTAATTTTGAAAATGTTTTGTGTAAAAAATTAAATGTAAATATCTGAAGTTTTTGAGACTTAAAAAGATGTACAATTTAGACAATCAGGAATGGTTAACTTTAAATGAGCTCAGGAGGGCTATGATAATTATGTGTTTTTATAGGCTGATAATGGAGGAAGCTGGGTTATCATGTCCAGGTTACAATATCACAAAGTGGTACATGACTTATTGAAGATGAATATGTGAAATTGGTCAGCATCCCCATGTCACAATATAATTCTATGTTGTTGGAGATTTTGGAACAGCGGGAGAAACTAGGTATTTTGTCCTCACAGGATGTTAGGAAGTTGTTTATACCATATCTCAACTATCTCACTTTTTGTGCCATATCTAAAATTCACAAGAATTTAACAGAACCTTCGGGCAGACATATTGTATCGAGTTGTGGATCTTATTTGGAAAATGTTGGAATTTTCCTAGACAGTTGTGTGAGAAAGGTATCTAGGTGAAGTTCCTTCACATATTAAAAATACTAATGAATTTTGTTCACTGATGAAAGGTATGGAGTGGAAGGATGAATTTTATTGGGCCACAGCAGACATCCCTGTACACTAACAGCAGGAGAAGGTGGGGTCTGGAAGCGTTTGAGATGTTGTTGGGAGAAGGACCCTGTACCTCTTTCCTAGTGAAATTGTCAGAAATTGCTTTGACACTTAATTATTTCATTTTCAATAGGGAGATTTTTCTTCAAAAAGATGGGAAGGAAATGGAGGTGACATTTCCCCCCCTCATATGCCATGATTTTCATGTCCAATTTTGAAAATGTATGCATGTACCCCACAAACTTTTTTTTTCAAAGTTTTATTAAAGTACCAATGATACATCAATGATCTCATTTTTATATGTAAAGATGATATGAGGGATTTTGAAGGGTTCATACAACAATTGAATAACAACCTGTTTGGGGTGGAGTTAACTTTTATTGTCAATAGGCAGACAATACAATTTTTGGATATAGAATTATATGTGGATGGTAACAACAGAGTGCAATTTAACCCTTTAAAAAGGTGACCGCAGTTAATAATTTTTTTGCATGCAAGCAGTTCCCATCCCATCTGTTGGAGTCTTTACCGTATGGAGAGTTCAAGCGTGTTTATGAACACACTTCTGAAAGGTATTTGCTAGCTAGGGAGTTTACGCAAGTTACAAAAAAAGTTGTTGCAGTGATGTTATTCTGAAGCTTCTATAGAAAAGACCAAAACAGAGTAAAGTACAGTGGTGGTGGGTCTTCCATTCACCACAATCAGGTTTAATAGGAATAGGCTATGCAGGGGAGATGCATTAAGGGATAAAGGGGGAAAGAATATTTTTTGTTATTAAACTTTCCCCCTTTTCCATTATGATGAAACAATCAGTAGAGAGGTTAAGGCCTGTGGTCTGCTTTGATGAAGAACTGGGAAGTTTGATTCCTAAGAAGGTGACTCTTTTCTACGGTAGGTATATTAATTTAAAGGAAATTCTGAACTCTAAGAGTGTTGTAGGAAGGGGAAAGAAGGCAGTTATGTATATGTGTGGTAAATGCAAAGTATGTATAAAGGTTAAGAATATTTCTGATTCCAAAATACATGTCAGGAAGTGTGTGGCTGTTGACCATTTCAACTGTTGTTCATGTGGGGTGGTTTATATAGTGGGATGTGGGCGTGTTCCTACTAAGTGGTCCATAGGTCAAACTAAGAGCATGATAAAAGTCCATATACTAGAGTATTTGGGAGATGTTAGAAATAAACATATGGATAGTCAGATCATGTTCATTGGATACATGAGAGACATGACAACAGTTTTTTTAGGGTATTAGCCAAACCACATCTAGCAGGAGGGGGAAATTTCATACAAAAACTGTTGGAATTGGAAAGTAGATGTATTTTAAATTATAGGACATTAATACCTAGAGGGTTAAATTTAGACATTAATTTGAATATCTGATTTTTGTAAAGTATTTATATATTTCTATTTGTTGTTATTTATGGCATTAGCACTTTAAATATACTTTTATGTATTGTTGCAAATGGTATTGGCACTTTAAATATGTTTAATTGTTTGAATTAATTAATTGATGATTGTATAACATGGCTGCATGGTGTGATGAAATTTATTCCTTTGAAGGCACTGAGACGAGGTACAAGAATGCCAGTAAGTTCTTTTTGCAGCTATTCCGTGGCTCTGTTTTGTTGGTTTTTTTTACATGTTTTTTTCTGTTTTTATGTAAGGTTATATCAGGAAACTTCTCCTACTCTTTTTGATAAGTACCAGGAAATCTTTTACCCCTACCCGAGATACCACCAAGTCAAGCATATAGAGCCTCTGCTTAATGTCTCACCTGAAAATCAACACATTCAGGAGTGCAACTCCTCTGTAGTCAGGGACATAAGGACACCCACAGACAGTAATTTAGCCTTTGACCATCACTTATCTACAGTAGTGAGGAAATCATTTTATGTTGTGGAACTTATAGACAAAAGGAATGGAATCTAGGTCCAAGGAGGTCATTGTTCCACTGTACTCAGCATTCATCAGACCAGTCATTGAGTATAGTGGTCACTTTGGTTTATTCCAAACCATGCACATCCAATAACTGGAATGTCTACAGAGGTTCTTCACTAAAAGAATACAGGATGTTGGTAATATGTCTAATGCAGACCACTGCAAAGCCCAATCCCTGTAGTCTGTCTCTTACAAGCTGTTGAGGGGAGATCTGACCCCACTTTGATGGACCTCCTATATATCCACAAAATAAACAGCACCAGAACTACCTATCCAGAGCCTCCCCAGACTCTGGAATAGACTGCCCATACATGTCAAGCAGAGCGCTTCTTTGGCCCTCTCCAAAAGGAACCTTGACGATTGGATGGGAGAAAGGAAATTCACCCTGGGGATCATGTCAGTTGCCCTGCTAGACAGGGGTCCAGTGAAGTAACTAGTGTGGGAAGAAATAGCAAGGGAATTGTTATGGCTAGGCTTGTACACACCCTAGGGCCGATAGCCTAGTACTAACCTATGAACCTATGTATCTAAAAGACTTAAACCTTGCCTGTGATATAAACAGGACTTGCTGGAGAGACAAGTATGTATCCCAGAGACTACCCCTTCTCTGGAACAGGATCCCCATCAATGTGAAGCAGAGTACCTCCCTAACTCAATTCATGTGTAACTTGGACACTTGGATGGGGAACAGGAAATTCATCCCTGACCTGGCACTTATGTCTCTAATGGACCCAGGCAACCTGTAAATGGTTCATCTCCCAGGTCCCCATCTTATAAATGTTTCATCTCCCAAACTCTTGCTTATACTTATCAAGTGTACCAGAACTTGACAGAGATTTTTAATGCACGGCTAGGCTTAAAAATGCCCTCATGGTCATTAGACTAGTACACACCTACAAAACCTCTAATCTTGCACCGTAGTGTCAGCAATCCAGTCTCCATCGCATTCTGCTCTTTCAGAACCAAAGGCAAGTGTGCTTCCAACTATACCAGTGACACTATATAGCGGAATAATGTCCACTCTTAAATATCTATATGAGATATGGTACAAATTCAGATATTTAATCTTTATTTATTAATTTATTTATCTATTTTATATTTGTTAACTGAGTAACTGTACTATTCCAAGGGCAATTTTCAATCATGACATGAGCCAGGCAGGCAATGACAGTACACATGCAAATAAAATAGTTTGCATTAAGATGCAGACAGATTAAAACATACATAAGGTATAGATTGTAATGACATAAATAAATTAGTACATTTAGTTATGTCAAAGGAAAGACATACTGCAGGATTCACGAAGCCTCCAGGTAAGAGTTAGCAAGTTTTATACGGAGGCTGCAGTTAAACGGGTGATGTCAGCATGCCATGCATATTCATGAGGGCATGCTGAATCACACCCTAGGCTAACACGGTCCATGTAGTAATGTTGGGGGCATGTCCGCATGGCGAGACCTGCAAAGGGACATGTCCCCAGAAGAATCACAGTCCCAAAAGGAAACTCCCACGAGCGAGTCCGCGGAAATGTCAAAAAACACAACAGCACACATGCCCCTACAGACTATTAACCCAACTGAAATGTAAAATGTAAAAATGAACAGTTTAATTTTTTTTTTTGTATTTCAAAAAAGTTTGCCCGTAATTGCGCTCGTTTGCGCGGGTGTGCCCTTCGCTCAGCCACAGTTAGCAGTCATTGAAAAAGCATATAAGCTCTAAATATGCAAAATAAGCCAAGTAGCAATAGCGTAGTGGTAGAGACATCGGCCAAAGAGGAGGCAGTCACGGTTCGAGCCCCAACATCATTTTTTATTTTTAGTGAAATAAGCACGAAACAATCCCCTGACATGTATGTATATATATACAATTATAATTTAAGTAAAATGCAATGAAATGGGCCATGTTTTTATGATGAAATCTGACACAATAAAAAAATAAAATATTTTATAGGTGCCCATAGCTGAGTAGCACTCTAACAAGCTGAGTATGTTTGCCCGCAGGTGACCAGTGGTTTAACAGGTGTAATATGAGTGCCCGGAGTTGAGCAGCGCTTTAACACGCTGAAACTGTGTGCCCGTAGTTGCGCAACATTTCTCACAGTGTAATATGCGTGCTCATAGCCAAATAACGCATTAACCAGTGTAACCCATTTGCGCGGAGCTGCGCAGCGCGCCAACCGGCTTACCGGAGGGCAACATTGAGCAACTTGTATCAAAGCCGCCTTTAAACAGACACACCTCCTAGCCTGTCTAGACAATAGTAAAATAAAAAAAAAGCAATGCCCAGGCTCAAACCCAGGATACTGTGCATCATAGTAAAAGTACTGAACCACTAAGCCATGACAGCTGTACTGAAAACTGCAGTATTAGCATATATATAGGAATGACTGGAAATAGAAGCATGACAAAGCAGGTTTTGTGAAGCTGATACAATTCCAAAATGGCCAATCACAGATAAGTGCGGGAAAAACGGCATATATAAGCCCCATAGGTGGGAATACACAGCATAACTGATTGTGGAACCTATTTGCAGTCAGAATGGCAGGTGTAGGAGAGGGTAGTCACTTTTGAGCACAGAGGTGGGGTGTTGAGGAGTCCAAATACATGGTTTGGCTCCTAGTCCACGATCATGAGGCTCAAATCATGCAGGGCCAGGTTCTGTGGGGTGCATATAAGGCAGAGGCATGGAACCGGTTGGCACATGATCTCACCAGTGCCACAGGAATACCAAAGACTGGTGAACAGGTCCATCACCACCATGCGGACCTGAAGAGACGGAAGCAGGACCAACTGAACCGTTGGATCCAGGAGGCCCGGCAAATGCCCAATGCCCCACTACTGAGTAAGTATCCATGTAATTATGTATGTAAGGAATTATCCTAGCTGATATTATGGAGATGTATATTCCAATATTACTTAATTTATATTACAGATGCAGGCATGCGTCCCGCGAATCGGCGAGCCTATGGTGATAGGCTGGAGCGGTTGTGCCACCAGGCAGGTTAGTAATTATATTTCTGTAATTGTTATACAATATAAGTGAGACAGCTTGTAAAAGAGGTCAGTGTAGTCACATATTAATAAAGTTCAAATAACACTAGAAGAAAGATTCTGCTAGTAATGTATGATTAGATAAGTGATGCAGCCTGTAATCCAGAAATAAAAAGTAAACAAGTCTGAAACAGTGATTACCCACCTGAAGTGTAATATCAGATAACCTGCAGCAGCCTGAAAATCAGTGGCAAACAAGCTAAAGATAATAGACATGTGTCAAATACATCCCCTTAGAAAATCTGCCTTACGAAACAAGTGAGTCTGTTGGAAAGGATTGTTGTAATCAGGTATGACATGTTAATAACGCCTAGAATAAAGCACCAACTTGAATTGTAAAAATAAAACAAGTGAGTGTGAGAAAGAGGTATGAATCGATGAAGAAAGCTGTTATAACTTCTGAATAAAGTATACTGCAGTCAGTACATAATGAAATGAATGAGACAGCCACAACCAAAAAGTGAAACGTTTGAAATAAAGTACTGAAGCTGGAATGTGTCTGTCCCACAATTTGTATATGTTGCTGTATCCTTGCAATATGGAGATAGTATGGTTGTATGAAATAATGAACATCCACGGTTGTCTAGAGCCATATAAATGAAATGTAGCAGGATGCTGTACCTGAACATAGCCAGATATGAAATGTGTATGAATAAAAATGCAATGTATATTAATGTATCAGTAACAGTCCCATCACCAACATACCTAAGGTTACATATCGGAAACTGTACTAAGACCTGTAGGGTATATATATCTGCAGCTACTAGAGATGTACAGCATATGTATATGTAGTTGAAGTTGTTAATGAAATATTTCTTCACCCTACCCTATATTCACAAATAATGCAATTCCACAACAAACTGGGTATGTGTATTCACAATCAATTCCTATGGACATTTGTCCTGTTGGTTCAAACATATTTGCATGTACGTTGCTGCATGTGCCCTGTTCACATATCCAAACCTGATGGCCTGCTGCCATCAATCGACCCTGCATGCTGTTAGATTGTGTACTGTTGTTCAAAATATGCATGTGTTATGCTTGCTGTTAAATGTTTGGAATTCATGGGTGTTTGGTTAATGGGAATACTGATGCATGCTGTTACAACTAATTTTGAATGGTATTGTTTGTTACTAACCCAAAATGTCATAAAATATTTCTAAACATAGGACAACAGGGAAGGCGGGTTCCAGCGGACCCACCTCTCCCACCTCAGCTGGCGAGTGCACCTGGCACTAGTGTCCAGGCCGGAACCTCCTCCGGTGGCCCTGTGCCACCTTCGGGTGGAAGCGCTGCAGGGGATGGGGCTCATCCCCCCTCTGCAAGTGTGGCCAGAGGAGACCATCCACTCACCCTCCAAAGTGTCCGGTCTGTGGTGCGTAGCGAGATCAGGCATTCTGGGCTTGAACCCCGATGCCAGCTTGAGGCTCGGGTGGCACAACTCACGGGTGTCCCTGCTGCCCCTCCTACACAGCCCCCAGCACAGCCCTGTCCTGGGCTGTGAAGGCACAGTGGCAACTGCCCATGGGTGGGGATCTCAGTTCCACTGTTGCCATCTGTGGGCTCATGACCTCGCGATATCCCAACATCCGTCCTCATCAATAGTGTCCCCCCCACATGTGTCATACTCCGCCCCTGTATGCATCTTGTTTGTCTTGTCTGTTAACCTCCCCTACCTATCTCCCCAAATATACCTACTTCCTGTACCTCACATTCCACTCTCACCTGAAAAAAAAAATAAGGGCCTTCTGTTCCCGCAAAAAAATTATGCCCCATACATAGCTGCCCATTTTGCAGACATGTCTGCTGGACATGTGAAGTGGTAATTACAATTGGCTGTACAACATATTTTGTTGTCCTCACCCCTCTCTCAGGGGTGGAAGGTTTCAAATTTCACACCAAATTACAGACATATGCACAGCTGTTGCTGATAAAGAAATGGGCAGCTATGGGCCTTTCCTACATCCTTCCTGCAAATCCCGAGCTTGTTTTCCTACTGTCCTACCCTCTTTGTGCCCCCCTTTTCAACACTGTCCTATCTCCCCATTTTCTTTTCTTTCAAATAAATTAGCGCGGGTGTGCATGAGAGTAAACACTTTTAAGCAGTTGTAAGTGGGTATGCACTTGTGTGCGCTTAGCTAAGCGTGTGTGCGCAAAGCTAAGTGACAGTGCGCATGCGTGAGCTCCGCGCAAACCAGCGCTAACCCGCTTACAACTGCTTAAAAGTGCCTTAGTCACTCTGAATGACAAGGCCTGTAGTCTGCTCAGCAGCAAAATAAAATTCCTCTGTCAGTCTCGAACCCAGGACCATGGAAACACTAGTCTGCATGACTTACCACTAAGCCATAACTGATATACAAGAACTTTGTGCTGAAAGCAATATATCATGAAATGTAAAGGGAATATAGGAAGGCTATTACACAAAGCTTTTCTTTTATCTTTACTGGCAATTCTTGTGGATTTGTATAACATTAGTGTGAGAAGAGAAACAGCCATGCTAGTCGGTAGCTAGTAGGTAATAATGTGACAGTAGCATCTTGCAAACTACACACACTATCAGAGCAGGATAAACACTGCCATATTTGAACAGGTAAGAGGCCAGACCTCACAACTGGGACTGATTTACAGGGATGTCCCTGATTTGGAAACAAATGTTAACTGTGCCCCACTGACTCCCTGTGAAATGTACTAACAGTAGGCAGAAAGGTGTTTTGTCCCACGTAATGGTAAATGTCAACTACTGAAAGTATGCACTACGTGCATGCAGAAATGGTGTATTAATACACATGCTCAAAATACCCCACAGTCACAACTGCAGAATATCTGAAATTTATCACGGGTGTATCCCACTGATATGGACCATTCCCTGAGGTTGATAAAAGATACACCTGAGAGTGAGTATCTGAGGCCTGCAAGTGTCACAAACTCACAGGCATAGCATTCTGTCTGCTGTCACACAGTTTGTGAATAGCTGTAGAATAGCTTCCACAAGCACACCCACATGTAGGTGTACAACCCACAAATATCAAAGGAGGTATCCAACTAATAACAGAAGGACAGTATAGAAGTTTACAAGCACTGCATGTGCCTGCTATCCATAACTGTTAGTACAAAGTACAAGGTGCCACTACTGCTCAGCAGCAAAATAAAATACCCTTGTAGGTGTCAAGCCCCACACCTTGGCCAGACCAGACTGCATGCAGTATCACCAAACCACAACAAACATATAAGGAATTGCTGCTGAAAGAAATATAGCAAGCATTACAAGGAGTGAATGTGAATGGAAAATAGGACAGCCATAGCAACACATTCCAGTAAAGACACCTAGCAAGCCTCCAAGGAGTGAATGTAAAGGCTAAATAGTGAAGCCATAGCAACAAATTGCAAGAGCCACTGCTGTAAACCAGTTACTCCACAAGTCCCACAGGAAAGCAAATACTCCCATTTAAACAGTATTAGTATTATTAGGTGCCAGTTAACATACACACTGAGAAGAATAAACTGGAGGAAGCAATAGTCAGGTGTCAGTACAACATGCATGTCAGTGCCTACAACACAGCCTGAGATATGAGAGACATACCAACCTTTACGCTCACACAACAGTGTCCACAGCATACCAGCATGGTCCCCACCTTGAAAATCTGAAAGGGCTACGCCTACCTCACCTAACATTTTATAGCACTGTCCTGAAATCACAGTGAGAACTGCAATTACCACACAGCAGGCTGCATGCAATTAGCAAATGCTGGCTAACAATTGGTGCAGAGGCCATCACATGCACATCTGCATATACCTACAAAAGCAGCCTGTACTCCCAGTCCACACATGCAATACGTTCATTGCAACAGCCGGAGGGAGAGACAGAGAGAGAGAGAGAGAGAGAGAGAGAGAATAAATACAAAAAAAAAAAAAAAACGAATAAGAGACACAGACTGCCAGAACTACAACATTACAGAACAGCAGGCTACCAAGCAGCAAGCCATCAAAAATAGCAGTGTCCAACAAAGGTAATGTAAACTAATAATGTAATAGTCTACATACTGTGAACCCTCCATATGTGTTAGCAGTCTGTATATATATATATATATATATACATATGTATATATATATATATATATATATATATATATATATATATATCTGTATGAAGATGTGCATAGGGCAGGGGACATACTGCAACTGTTAGTGAAGGCTGGACATACATGTGTATGTGAAGGATGCTATGTGCACATATCAATGTAGGTTGTAGTGCAACGTACAATGTAGGTTGTACAATAATGACAGTTTAGCAGTATGTTAGTGTGTGTATTCGTATGTGTAAATAAAAAGGTATATATATATATATATATATATATATAGATATATATATATATATATATATATATTATATGTATATGTATGTATATTTATATATGTATCTATATATAATATGCATATATGTATACATAGATAAAGAGGGATGTAGAAATAGATAGACCCAGAATGATACCACAGTACATGGACAAAATGATTGACCTCAACAATTGGCTAAGCTTCTGGTGTCATTCTAAGGGGATCCAGCATCTGTCTGCCTGGGACGACATGATCGACAGTCCATGATGTTTTGCCAGAGATGGCCTGCACCTGTCGCCCTCAGGATTCCGGATACTGGCTAAGACTCATGCCACCCCTATAGTGCCTTTGTCAGGCAAGGTTCAAATGACAAATTCACCACTGTAAACAGTGACATCTGTGACATCTGTGCAGTGACAGAGACCTGGTTCAAAGCTCCAGAGAGCACCCCTGCATTACCAGGCTTCAATTCATACCACACCTTTTGGCCACCTAAACCAGAAAGAAGCACTAAAGGCAGAAGCGTGTCCATATTCATTAAGGATATCCACACCTCTAGGCTAGTTGCACAGCATAATGCATCTGAGGTATCCAATTGCAACTAACTCTGGGCAAGACCGCAATCCAAATCGCAGCTTGCTACAGACCCCCCACCATGCCCCAGGATTCACACCCCTCATTTCATGATACACTGGAAAGTATTGTGTACAACCCTAATAATGGCCAATTTCACCTACCCCACCATTAACTGGAAAAACTACTCCTGTACCAACTCTATTGCTCAACGTTTTCTAGAATTCATAAATACCAATGCCTTGGATCAACTTATTCACACCCCCACCAAGGGCAGCAATATCCCAGACTTGGTCATCACCAACATGGGAAACCGGTGTTCCAGACCAGAGGTCAATTCCTTGTTGGTCAGATCCGACCACAAGGTAATCAGCCTAGACATCCACATCCCACCCCCAGCCCCAATTAGGGACACCATCGTAACAAACTTCTCAAAAGCCAATGTCACACTTCTTAAGACAGAAGTGGCAAACTGTATGACACCCATGCAGACGGACAATAGAGGTATGACTGCCGAATCCTACACAAATGCACTGTATAAGCACTTACACGAGTGCATGGATCATGCTATCCCTAATAGAACCAAGATGTTATCCCCCAGACAAAGGAAGCCAGTCTGGTGGTCCTCTGCCATAAACAAACTCTACATCAGAAGAAAGAAACTGTTGCAAAAATAAGTAAATTCCTATGACTGGAGGAACTCCCTGGTCAACCTCAGTAAGAAGCTGAGATCCCTCATAAAATCCCCCAAAGCTAGTTATGAAAACAAAATTGCCACTGACTCTAAAGACAACCACAAAGCATGCTATAGCTATGTCAAGAATCTAAATGGGAACATTCAGATCTGCTCTGAGGTACAGCATAATGGCACTAAATATACAGAACCAACTGATATTGCCAACATCCTGGCAGATAGGTTCAATGCTAACTTTACCCCCCTCTCACCCCCTAGAGGGCCCATCTCTATACTGGAAGAATGCAAAGTCTCTATAATCACGGCTGCACAGGTAAAATACACACTCTCCAAAGCCAAGAACACAGAATCCATGGGACCTGACAATATCCCAGGCTGCGTTCTACACGAACCACTGAATGAACTGGCACCCTACCGCAGTACCATGTTTAATCATAGCCTCACCTCAGGCTTTGTAGCCACTGAATGGCGCACCACAACACATCCCACTCCACAAAGGGGGAGCCATGACGGACCACAGTAACCACCGCCCCATTAGCCTGACGAGCCTGGTCTGCAAGGCCATGGAATGTACCATCATGGAACTCATAAACAAAGACATTGGTAATCTCCAAACTCTGGACCCTACTCAGTTTGGATTTGTAAAAGGCAGATCATGTCTCCTAAACCTGATTGACTTCTTTGAAGCAGTCATCAAAGCCATAGATGATGGTAAAATGGTTCACACAGCTTATGTAGACCTTGCCAAGGCTTTCAATACCATCCCCCATTCGGGAATTATAGATAAGCACACTAAACTAGGTATAAATCCCTATGTCATAAGATGGGTTGCCAACTGGCTCACGGACAGAACCCACACTGTGAAAGTAGCGTATCCCAAATCTGACATCAGACCAGTGACAAGTGGAGTACCACAGGGTTCAGTCCTGGGTCCTTCCCTGTTTGGTATCTACTTCTCTGAAATGCAGGCCAACACAGAAGGTCTGTGGCTAACAAAGTTTGCAGATGACTGCAAACTAGGAGCCATAATCGCAACTCCTAACGATGTGGGCAAACTACAAAACGCCCTCACTGAGACAGATAGCTGGTGTCAAAGCCATGGCCTGAAGCTCAATGCCAAAATGTGTATTGTCATCCCTGTGGTATAAACTCTGTACCCATGAACTACCACATAGCTGGTAGTCTACTTAATGCCGAAAATGTGATAATAGACCTTGGGACACAGGTGCACAGTAGTCTCTCCTTTGATAATCACATCACCACATTGGTTGGGAAATCCTTCTATGTGGCTCATCTCATCACAAAAGGATTCCCATCCAGAAAAAAGAGGTCATTGTTCCCCTCAACTCATCACTTATTAGACCCATAATAGAGTACAACACCCCTTTTGGTATGTATCTCACAGGACAACTACAACAATTGGAAAGACCACAAAAATACCTCACAAAGAGGATTACTGGCCTCAAACAGATGCCCTATGCAGACTGTCTCAAAAAACTACAGCTTGACTCCATGGCATATCGCCTACTCAGGGGTGATCTCTGCCTAACATACACAGCCATGTCAAACCTAGAGCTGTTGGACATGCTCCACTTAAAGAAATCCCAATCCCTCTGAGCTACACGCTCTAGGGACCTTAACCTTGTCACCACAAGAAACAGAACATGCTGGAGGGATAGAGTCCTGTCCCAGACACTTCCCATACTCTGGAACAGACTACCTATCTATGTCAAACAGAGCTCCTCATTAGCACTCTTCAAGAAAGATCTTGATGATTGGATGGGAAATGGGGAATTCACCCCGGGGATCACGTCTGTGGCTCTGCTCGACAGGGGCATAGGAAAATGCCTTTCTTGGGTGGTGAAAGCCAGGGTACATTTATTGGCTAGGCTTGTATGGGCCCTAGGGCCGATAGCCTAGTACCTACCTATGAATTTATGAACATATATAGATAGATGGATAGAATATGTATATACACATATTATGTAATAGACACATACATATATAGATATGTATAGATACATACACATATACAGACAGATATGAATGTGTACAGATATGTATGTATATGAATATCTCTCTCTCTCACCCCCCCTCTCTCTCTCTCTCTATATATATATATATATATATATATATATATATATGTATACTGAGAGAGGCACATGTGTGCAGATGTATTGCAACAGGTGCCTGGTGACAAAGGCATGTACTGAACACCAGTGCGGATACAGGAGTACCATACCCCATTCCAAAACACTTACACCACTAACCACCACATATGTGGTTGCCTGCCTACTACTGGATATGTCAGGAGGGAACATGGGAAACAAGTGTACAATAGCCTCCCCTGTGATATTCACAGTGGCACACCAGTCTTGTAATACCTGTACATGGTACATGTCAGCAGAAATGGTGTGTCAGCTAGTGAAATGTAGGTCACTGTACCCCTCTACACCTCACAATGCCCTACATGGTATGTACCTCCCATGACAACTACAGAAAGGGAGAAGGATACAGTCATACCTAACAAACAGTGATAATGCCCTCAAACACATTACCTATGCAGAGTGACTGACAAAACCACAGATAGAGTGCCTCTCAAACTACCGACACAGAGCATACCACTGCTGGATATACATAGTTGTCACACCCATAACAGTTGTCCAACAACCATGGTAACACCTCACAATATCCCCAGCATAAATGACCTATGTCTGTCATCCTTGGCACTGCAGTAAAGAGCACATGGTGGAGGTACAGGTTCCTACCCACAAAAAGGCCATACCCTGGAGTAAACCACCCAGCATTACGAAGCAAGGCATCCCATTAGTAGATGTCAGACATACCCCTGTTGAATGTTATGCAGATAGGTAGTATGCCATATGAGTCACCCTGTGTAACTGTTTGACAGGAGCAAGTACAACCACATTACATGTGTCCCAAGGGACAGGGTAGCATAACAGTATGCTGCTGTAGGCCCAGGCCCAATAGCATACTACCTGCCTATGACAAAATGCACACACACATGTACTCATTGCAATAACAACTATGTGAGGTGGAATGCGTGTGCCACTGACTGTGTGCAAGGTCTGTAATGGTGTGATTGCTCAGCATGACTTTGTGTCTGTCATGGTAGTGTGTGTCCTTGGTGTGAGGCCAGAGAAAGATGTGTCAGGTATTGGGATACAAACATACTACATTGCCATATGTTGTGCTGTGGTTCCCTGTATGTGACTGTGGTGTAGGTATGGTTATGGCAACAAAGACTACGGTGCATTACCAGTGACATTTGTACTGTGCATTGCATGCATTGCATGGGTTGACAATGTTCCCCATACATTACCTTGATACATACCCCCAGTGTGAGGCTGTGCATTGGACCTCAAACAGTGTGCCAACTGCTGGAGTCTACTTGTTTGTTGTATGGAGTGTGCCAGGCACTGTCACAGAGTTGTCGGCTGAGCACTGATATGTGGTCATTCGCATGTGTATCCCCCAATAGACAGACAGATGCTATATATGGCAGTTCAGTGATATCACTACAGTAGAGTTTTATGTGTGCCATATCGCTTGCTCACATATTTTTCTTTTCCTTCCAGGGCAATGGTGCACCAGTGCAATCCCACATACTCTGCTGCAGAGGAAGAGGAGATACACCAGAGCCTGGTGCGGGATTTTGCCACACTCTTTTCCCACACCAGCCAGAACTAGCAGGAGAGGGCTGCACTGTGGCAAGACCTTGTCCGTCGGGTAAATGACATAGGCATGCACAACCGGACATATGAGCAGGTATGCCATCACTGCAGTGATTTAATTAGAAATGTCCGTCAGCATGCATCTGATATCCACAGGCAACAGCTTGCCACAGGTGGTGGGGTAGCTATACACCTCCCCTCATCAGACTGGAGGGGCTCCTCCTAAGTGTTGTGGCTCCAGCCCAACAACAACAACATCCACACACATGTGTAATGATGGAGGCTGGAGCCACCCAATAGGAGGACTTGGAGCGTGCAGGTAACATGCCATATGTATAGTTGACTGTTCTCTACACTGGTAGTTTATGCATGTGTGAGGTGTGTACTGTGTTTGTAGCTATTATCCTGGTAATTCTTGTACAAGAGTGATATTCTCAATATCGGCAGTAGACCTATGAAAGCCAACTGTTGTACTACTGAACTGTATCATACTCACAGTATCAATGGCACAGTTGTGCCCACTGACAATGAATGTCTTATTTGTGCAGGTCCCTCTGGTGTAACAGCAAGGCAGCCAATCCATGCTGGTGAGTGTGTAATAACATTCCTTTAATACTTATGATAGTAATAGTAATAATACCCTAAAATGGTATTGCAATGTGTGTGATTGCAGGTGTGTCTGTGTCTGTGTGTTTGTATCTCATGTACTGAGGAGTGTGCATGTGTGCATGTATGCATGTGTGCATGTGCCCATGTGTGCATGTGTGCATGCGTGCATGTGCGCATGTGTGCATGTGTGCATGTTTCCATGTGTGCATGTGTGCATGTGCGCATGTGCCCATGTGTGCATGTGTGCATGTGCGCATGTGTGCATGTGTGCATGTAATAAATAATAATGTGCGCATGTGTGCATGTGTGCATGTGCGCATGTGTGCATGTGCCCATGTGTGCATGTGCATGTGTGCATGTGCCCATGTGTGCATGTGTGCATGTACCCATGTGTGCATGTGTGCATGTGCTCATGTGTGCATGTGTGCATGTGTGGTAACATTGTGTGCACATTGTAAACTGTGTTTCCTGTCTTCTTCTCACAGGTTCTGGTGCTGCTCTGGTGGTGTGCAGCAGGGAACCTGAATCTGCTGCTGGGGATAGTGATAATGATGATACCTGTGTGTGTAATGGCACAGGGAGGTGTACCAGGGTCCATTGTTGGTCAGCCAATCGACAGTACACAGCTGTCAACCCCATCAATGTGCACAGTCATCCTGCCAATACATCCATTGTCACCAATATCCCTAGGTGATGGACAGCATACAGTGGGCATTGACCAGGGTAATGTGTTATCAGTGGCACATGCATCCCCTCACAGCAGCCATGTCCAGAGTCCTGACATGGTACCACACAGGCAGATGTCCAGGGGTTCTCGTGGGAGCATCCGTGGTCGTACTGCCCCTGTCAGATGTGCCCACAGAGGTCTTTCAACCTCAGCTATGTTCCGGGCTGTAATGCAGGCACAGTCACATATGGAACGGTACACCAGACAGGGTCTGAGGGAGCTGAGAGCACATCGCACTGCTATGAATGACACTATGCGTGACGTTGCGGCTGCCATCCGTAATTTCACCGAGGTCATTGACAGACATTGGGGGGGGACATTAGATCTGTTCCACAACTACATGTCTCTGAGCCAGGGCAATGCAGGGTGGTTGAGGTGTCGACGTGGATGAATGCCAGCAACAGCAGCAGCTGGCAGTCGTAGCAGATGACAACAAACCCGCGGCCGCTCCCATAGTGCCTATACCAGCCCCAGCAATGCTGGGTCTGTGCTGTCATCAGACCACCCTAGGAGACCACGTGCACGTGGCTCTGGACAGTCCCAGCAGGGACATGTCTCCAGTCAACAACCACCTGCTTCTGATGACCTGCCAGGCACAGGTACCATGTCCGTGGCCAGAGACAGTAATCTGTACGACCTGGCAGGTACAGTCTGTGGCTGTCCACAAACACCCATATATGGCGGCCACAAGGTGGAACTGTGTGCATGCATACACACATGCATAATGCTAATACCTAGGGCTAACACATACACGCACACACTGCATCAACATTGCCCCATCTTCTACAGTTGTCCCTCACTAACACACACACACATACATGTCGATCGGTTGTATCAGTGGCAGACTCAGGCATACTAAGTACACACCCTGTGCATATGATGAAACTGTGCCACCTCCTGCAATCTGTAACATCGATGCAGGACCAGTTAACATGGTGCTGATGCACAGGGTGGCTACATAGATGTGTAGTAATATTATCATGTTGTCAACTGTACATTGTAATGATATCATTGTGGGTATATCCCAGCATGCCTGATGCATTAACAATATGATTGTCATTGTATTGTTTGGTACACCCCTATTAATTACCATAGTGTAATGTCTGCACATCTTTGCATTCTGCTGGTAAGGCTGTAAACAGAAGGACACCTACATAGGTAGCACAGGGGATAAGTAAATGGAAGTTATGATACTCAATGGTGGACATGTAAACCGCAAGATGCATGCAGTACAACCTCTACTCTGCATAGAGAATGTTGATATCTGTGCAGTAATAGACAACAGGTTTAAGACTCCCAAGAGCACCCTAGCACTACCAGGTTACACCACATACCATGCTTGACAGCCTCAAAACACACAACTATGACAGGAGGTGAGTCTCATTAAATGTCAGTGATACTGTGGTGGCAGGACAGGTAGCATACAGCCTACTAAGTTGGGGAATGCTGATTGAGGGCTCAGTGTCTGTCATTATAAATGTGTATTAGTTCTGGTTTAAGCAGTTGAGCTTCAGGCCAGTTATTTGACATTACAAAGGTTCATGGTCTGCACTCTTCTGGGGGGAGAGGCTGGACTCTGCCCGTCTGAGCTGGGAATTTCTGGCTAAAGGCTTATAGTGCCTGCATATTTGAATTGTTTCTTACTGAAATTGGTACACCTTGTTTGCTGTAGCATAGCCTAGATCCATGCCTGCTGATTGTAGCTTTATTTGTATGCTTGTTTGCTTGTTATTTCCCTGAAACACTAATTCCACCTGATATGCAGCTTTACAGTGCCTCTGTGGATCCCTAGTGACATGTGCATTGCTTACTGCATGTATGTCTTTGTTTCACTTGACAGAAAGTTAGTGTTTGTCATTTATGCAATTAAGTTACCTGTAACACATTGCATTTGAGATACCTGGCACTTGCTCACTAAAGCATTTATATATGCCAGCACTAACAAATTAAAAGCACTACACCCTCACAAACTCACCTTGCGTACCTTGTTCCCCATTGGCCCTTTTTGTTGTTAATTATAAAGGAATTCCCAATACTATCCTAGCATGTTCAAAGGTCAGTTGTCAATCTCCTCCACGGTTCAGCTGGTGAATCTGGGAATCTAGAGGCAATGTTACAACTGCCTCATTTACACAGTCAACCCTCTCCTCCTCCCAACAAATTCCACCACATGTGAGAGATGCAACCATATATCCAAACTGCAGGCTAAGCTCTCTCAACTCAGTACTAGTGAAACCTGTCAGGAGGGGAAGGAAACCACGGTCACTACAATTCCAGTCTCACATAGACCTACCACGACAGCAATCCAAACAAATAAACACATGCAACCATACTCAGAGTCTCTAAATAAAGGTCTGCCTATGCAGCAGACACCTCCAAAGCAGACACACAAGCAACCGCTACCCCAGAACAGAATGCGTGCAACACATAGCTCACAAAGCCAGTGTGCTGAACAGTCACAGCATGCAAGGCTAATCAACACACCTGCTACACTTGTGATGGGTGCCTCTATTGTCAGGTACACTGATGTCCCGCTCACCAGGCTGAACGAGGAGAAGGTCACGGTGAGATGCCTGTCGGGCGCTATGATCTGCCACATAACACAAGCACACAGGTCACTCCAAGGCATGTACAAATATGACTCAGTCAGTGTCCATGCCAGTGTGAATGACCTGAGACATACTTCCCTGGACTACATGATGAGAGACATAGAGGAGCTCTCTGAGCATGTGGCCCAGACTGGTATGACCCTGACCTTGAGTAGCATCTTACCCTCACCAAGAATGATGCCACAATATGTAGACAAGATGATCAATTCAGACAATTGGCTTATGTTTCAGTGTCATTCAAAGGGGATCCAATGCCTGTCAGCCTGGGATGACATGCTCAACAAGCCACACTGCTTTGCTAGGGACAGCTTGCACCTGTCACCCATGGGCTTTTGGATATTGGCAAAGGCTCTTGATACACCCATAGTGCCTTTTTTAGGCAAGGCTCAACAGACAAGACCACCTCCATAGGTATCACAAGGGATAGGAAACTAATAGTAATGCTACTCAACGCCAGCAGTGTAAACCTCAAGATGCATGCACTGGAAACTGTCCTTAGCATTGGAGAACATCAATATCTGTGCAGTAACAGAATCCTGGTTCAAGGCCCCCAAAAGCACCCCAGCACTGGCAGGTTATACCTCATACCATGCTTGTCGGACACATAACTTACACCGAAACGGAACAGGAGGGGGAGTATCAATATTCATCAAAGATACACACACCTCCAGGTTGGTGGCACAGCATGAAGCCTCAGAGACTATCCATGTGCAACTAACAGTGGGTAAGACTGCCTTCCAGTTCATAGCCTGGCACGCACCACAGTCCTAAACCCAGGTAACCCACTTGGCCTACTTAAGAATACATGTATATCTGCAGGTGTCTCCAAACAACAATATATTGAGCAGCTTCATTTACCCACACATAGACTGTGAGCATTACTGTAGCTCCAACACCCTAGGTGCAAAGTTCCTAGAATCCATACACTCAATTGCTATGGAACGACTTGTTACCACTCCCACAAGTGGGGAATACATGCTGCACCTGTTCATCACCAACATGTGGACTATATGCTCCAGACCAGAAGTGTATCCCTCGCTGGTAAGATGACACCATAGACTACTCTCACTGTATATTCACATACCAAATGCAGCCCCTGCACAGAAAACCACAGTCATAAAGTTGTGTAATGCAAATTACATGTATTTACATGAGGCAGTCTTCACACATGGGAACTATTTCAGGTCACAGGTACATATGTCTATGTGGCACACACATACCTCATGTGTGCATTGACATTACTGATATGATCTATGTCATACAATATTAAGAGCAACACCCCACACACATGGACAAACTGTGTGACAAAAACACACATGGCATTTGTAAGATTCAAACCCCTACCTAATTATGGTATGACACTTGAAAGAAATGCATTAGCAGAGCATGCTATTCACATTACTGGGAGATTTCCCTTCTCCTGCTGTACTTATAGGGTGCTGACATCATCAGTGCTTAGAATGAGGAATGTGCATCATGCAGCGTGTTCTTGTAGTTGGCAAAAGGGACATTTCTTTCCCACAGAATTACACACACACTAAACCCCCTCACCCAAACTGAGCATTTGCAGGATTCAAACTCCTACCTAACTATATTATGACACTTGAGAGAGGCGCAGTAGCAGAGTGCACTATTCACATTACTGAGAGGTTCTCTTTCTCCTGCTTTACTTATAGGGTGCTGACATTGTCAGTGTTTAGAAAGAGGAATGTGCATCATGCAGTGTGTTCTTGTAGTTGGCAAAAGGGACATTTCTTTCATACAGAATTGCACACACAAACCCCCCTCGCCCAAACACTGAGCATTTGCAGGAATTCAAACCCCTACCTAATTATGTTATGACACTTGAGAGAGATGCATTAGCAGAGCACGCTATTCGCATTACTGGAAAGTTTCCCTTCTCCTGCTGTACTTATAGGGTGCTGACATCATCAGTGTTTAGAAAGAGGAATGTGCATCATGCAGTGTGTTCTTGTAGTTGGCAAAAGGGACATTTCTTTCACACAGAATTGCACACACACTAACCCCCCTCACCCAAACACACACACACACACTGAGCATTTGCAGTATTCAAACATGGATGTGACATTGCAAATTCAACCCCTGGGATCTCCACTGTGTCCCTGCTTGACGGAGGCACAGCACACTAGCCTTACATGGTGCCTTCTGTGACCTACTTAACAGAGGCACAGTAGCCTACTGTACTGGGGAGGCAGATGCCAAGCACACTCTGGCTAAGCTTGTATTCCCTAGGGCAAACAGCCTAGTATTGACCTCTACACCCATATGTTTAATTTTCAGATGCACAATATTTGTTGCTGATACACTGTTTGCAGGTCTTTATTGCCATAGCTTTCCCTGTTTCTATGTACAACTTGTGTATCTGTGGAAGATGTTTGAATATGTGTGGGATCCACTATCTAACCTATGTCTCTGTAGTCATTTATCTGTGTGCACTGGGCAGATTGCTGTATTGTGGTTGGTTCCTGGTTTAACACATACAAATACCAGATATGTGTGGCCAACTGCTAAACTGAGACAGTGTGTGAGCATGCCCAGTTCAGGCATATTCCATGGCTTGTTGCCTGACATATGTCTCATTTATCAAAGTGTGCGAGCATGCCCAGTGTGTGCTTTCCATATGTTGAGATCTTCAGTCCACCACATTTGTGGGTGTGTGTGAACTTCAACAATATTTCACATTTATAGTTGTGTGTTGGGAGTCATGTTGTGTACATACTGCCCAACTGCTTTGTGTCTAAACCCGACTATACTGTGCCTGCAGGGTTTCCATGGGATAGTTTGCATACAGTTGTCAACATCCTTTCATACTGACCATACACTGTAATATTGTATAGTGTACTGGTTCAGTACTTTCACTGTGGTGGACAGTATCCTGGGTTTCAGTCCTGTCACTGCTTTAAATATTCATAGTGAGCACACCAGACTGGTTAAGGGCCAGTTGTGCACATATGACCATGCTGCATTTTGTTCGGATATGGACTACTTGCACCAGGCTTGTCCAACATTGGTAGTGTATTCCACAACTTAGGTGGACATTGACAAACACTAGCGATGTGCCCTAGGCCATTTCTACTGCTAGTCAGAGAGTGTGTTTGTCCTTCAACACACATTGTAACTGGAATTTGACATGACATATTTCAAGGTTAGTATACTGTGCCTCTGTCTACCTGTGACATAACAGTGATACCCAGGGTAAACCTACCATCTCCCATCCACTCATCATGATTCCTGTTGAGGAGAGTCAATGAGGGACTCTCTGGCTAACCTGTACTGGGAGTTTACTCAAGAGTGGAGGGAGCTTCTGGGTTATGGATCAATCACTACAGCATGTCCTATGTATGTCAGTGCTGGGGTTCAGGTCTCTCATGTGCATAGCTCACTGGCATTCAGATTGTACATGTTCATTGATTCCAGCTTGGACATGGCTTTATACATCAGGCACAGATTGCCTCTGGGCAGGCAGTATGGCACTGTGTGGAGCTGTGGTTTGTTTAATCAGGCAACACATGGCATCTGTTTGAGCTCTTTGATCCTCCTGGTGGGGTACTTTTGGGGTCTTTCCAGTTGCTGGAGGTGTCTGCTGAGGTACATCCCACAGGGGCCATTGTACTCAATTGTGAGGCTGATGAAGGATGACTGAAGAGGCACGATGACCTCCCCTGATCTAGATCTGACTACCTTCATGATTAGGTGGGTATATGGTATGTTTCTGTAACCACTACAGCCACATGGTTGTCAAATGCAAGATATCTATCAAATTGTGTCCCCAGGTCTCTTATTACTTCTAAAGTACTTAATGGGTTAACACCTATGTGGTAATTGGTGGGCACTTACTGTTTATCCACAGGGGATGACTATACACTTTTCTGCAATTAGCTTGATAACATGGCTCTGGCACCACTTGTCTGTTTCTATGTGGCCCTTTTGTAGGATGCTTGTGTCAGCTGGAGGGTCAGATAAGGTGTCCAGTTTGTAGTCCTCTGCAAACTTGTTCAGACACAGTCCTTCCATGTTGGTCTGTACCTATGGGAAATATATACCATACAAGGGAGGTCCCAGGACTGAGCCTTGTGGGGTGCCAGTTGTAGCTGGTTTGTAGTCTGACATGGCTGCAGCATGTCTGACCATGTCAGTTCTGTCCTTGGGCTGGTTTGCAACCCATCTACTGACATAGGGGTTTATATTTAAGCTGGTGAGCTTATCTATAATGAACATGTGGGGTATTGTATGGAAGGCTTTTGCAAGGTCCAGATAGGCTGTGTGGACCACATTCCCCTCATCAATGGCATTGATGACTGTTTCAAATGAGTCAGACATGTTTAAGGGGCAGGATCTGCCCTTAAGAAAGCCATGCTGGGTAGGATCCAGTGTCTGTAGGTCCCCAATATCTTTATTTCTGAGGTCCATGATGATCCTTTCCATAGCTTTGCAGACCAAGCTTGTCGGGATTCTGGGGTGATAGTTTGCAGTATCCATTCAGGCACCACCTTTGTGGAGAGGGACCACTGTTGCTGTACACTGCTCTTTGGGTACATATCCTGTGGTAAGGCTGAAATTGAGCAGTAGTGTTATTTGGCATTCCAGTCTTCTTGGAGTTCATGTTGGACACAGCCCAGGACACCATCTCGTACCACTGATGCTGTGTGTTTTGTTTTGAAGATGCTGCCTGTTACCTCAGCATCTGCAATGTCAGGGAGCCAGCACTCTGCTGGGATCGATATTTGTCATTTTGGGGGGGGGGGGGGGTTTGCACTGAACCTGTCAGGTTGGATGTTGGCAATGTGTGTGGGTTTGGTGTATTGTTTGTAATATTTGGTAATTCAGAGCATATCTGTGAATTACCAACAAGGTTCCTACCATCAGTTAAGACAGCCTTGTGATTATCCTTAGTGTCCTGTACAATTTGTATCTCCATAGGTTCATAGGTTCATACTGGGCTATCTGCCCTAGGGCATTTATCAGCCTAGCCAGAGTGTGTGTGGCTTTTGCCACCCCTTGCTATGTGAATATTATGCCCATTTAGGGTTTACTTTATTGTGCCTCTGTCTAGATGTGACACACTGAAGACCCCCAGTGTAAATCTACGATCTCCCATCCACTTGGCAAGATTCCTGTTGAAGAGAGTCAGTGAGGGGCTCTGCCTAACATGGAGTGGGATTCTGTTCCAGACTGTAGGGAGCCTCTGGGTTAGGAATCTGTCCCTCCAGCACATCCGATTTATTTATGTGTTGAGGTTGACATCTGTCACTCTTGCGGCTCTGATGGCTTTGGATTTTCTGAGGTGGAGCATGTCCATCAATTCTGTATTGGACATGACCTTGTACATTGGGCATACATCGCCTCTGAGTATGCGGTATGTGACTGCATACAGCTGGGGTGTTGCCAGCCAGGCAGCATATGACAAATGTTTGACACCCTTTATCCTCTTGGTGAGGTACTTTTGAGGTCTTTCTAACTGCTGCAGGTGTCAGGTACGGTACATCCCAAATGGGGCATTGTACTCACTTATGGGCCTGATAAGAGAAGAGTATAGGGGCACAATGACCTCTCTTGATGTAGATGTGAATCCTTTCATGATAAGGTGGCCAATATAGGTGGTCTTCCTAGCCACATTGGCAAAGTGAGTGTCACATGTGGGGTTACTGTCCACTTGTGTCCCTAGGTCCCTGATTACTTCTTCCATACGTAATGGATTACCACCTATGTGGTGATTTATAAGTACCTTGTTTGATATTTGGAGAGACATTCATACTCTCCAGTGTCTTCAGGAAGGCTGAGTGGTGTTCCTGGGTCTGAGAGGGTGGTCTGTAGCATGCTACAAACTGTACAGCGGTTTTGCCTACAGTTAGTTGTACATGGGTGGTTTCTGATGCTTCCTGCATTGTCAGTAACCTGGATGTGTGGGTATCTTTGCTGAGTATGGATACTCCCCCTCCTTTTGTGGTTTGGTCCAGGTTTTAGGGCCGAAAAGCATGATTTGAGATATAACCTGGTAGTGCTGGGGTGCTCTCTGGAGCCTTGATGCAGGTTTCCATCACTGCACAGACATCGATGTTCTCCATACTGGGGAGGGCCTCGAGAGTGTGCATCTTGTGGTTTAGACATCTGGCATTGAGCAGCATTACCCTCATGTTTTTTCCACTTATGTTTTCTGGGGAGGTAGGTTTGTCTTTTCAGCCTTGCCTACAAAAGGCACTATGGAGGAGGCAAGAGCCTTAGCCAATATCTAGACACACAGGGGTATCAGGTGCAAGCCATCCCTGGCAAAGCAGCGTGGCTTGTCAAGCATGTCATCCCAAGCAGACACACATTGTATCCCCTTGGAATGACACCAGTAATTGAGCCAATTGTTAAAGCTGATCATTCTGTGTTTGTACTGTGGCATCATTCTTGGTGGGGGTAGGATGCTGATCAGGGTCAGAGTCATACCGGCCTGGCCTACATAATTGGAGAGCTCCTCTATGTCTCTTTACATGTAGTCCAGGGAGGTACGTCTCAGGTCATTCACACCAGCATGGACAATGACTGAGTCATATTTGTACTTGCTTTGGAGTGACCTGCATGATTGTGTTATGTGGCGGATTGTAGCAGCCTACAGGCAGCTTACTGTACCCTTTTCCTTGTTCAGTCACGTGAGCGGGACATCAGTGTGTCTGACTATGGAGTCACCTATTACAAGTGTATCAGGCATGTTGTTTGTCCTTACGGGCTGTGACTGTTTGGCACACCGACTTTGTGTACTATGTGTTGCATGTGCTATGTTTGGGGGTAGTGGTTGCTTGGGTGTCTGCTTTGGAGGCCTCTGTTGATTTGGTGGTTTTTAATTAGAGCCTCCAGGAATGTTTTTGTGTGTTTATGTATTTGGTTTGCAGTTGTGATAGGTCTATGTGAGTGGGTTTGTGGTGTGTGTGGTTACCTTCTCCTCCTGACTATTTTAGACAGTACTGAGTTGAGAGAGCTCAGCCTCCAGTTTGGAGATGTGCTTGCATCTCTCACATGTATTTGTATTTCTTGGGGGGTGGAGGGGGTTGTCTGTGTACATGGGGCAGGTGTAACATTGCCCAAGATTCACAGATTCAACTTGTTGTAGCTGGCCTTAGTGGATTTTATGACCGGCCATATTTTATTGCCATAATACTGATCAGAGATTACTTCCCTTTTTGGGTTTGCTCTATCATTCTCTTGTATGGTTTGGTAATGGCTGTGGTCCACCATGCGAGATGCCTGTGTGTATGGTATTGGGCCTTGGTTTTATTTGGGATTGCATAATCCATGCATTCCTGACTGTGTTCATAGAATGCATTTATAAAGGGTTCTGAGGTGTGGCCCATATTTTCCACAGGCACAGGGCCTTTAATGGATTCCACATCAGTTTGGAAGAGTGCAACATTTCCTTTACACGTGTTTTTCACTGTGGTTTTCTGGCCAGGGACTGTGGTCCGGATGTGAATATCCAGTGTGATTACTCTATGGTCTGATCTTACCAGTGAGGAATACACTTCTCATCTGGCCATAGAGTACCCATGTTGCTGATTATCACATCCAGTATGCTTACCCCTCTTGTGGGAGTGGTACATTGTTCCTGAGCATTTTGGTTTATGGATTCTAGGAACCTTTGGCCTAGGGTGTTGGTGCTGGGATAATGCTCCCAGTCTATGTTTGAGTATTTTCAGTCACCCAATATAATGTTGTTTGGAGAGCTTGATATTTCCATGTGTTCCAATGTAGGCCAAGTGCAGTTCCTGGCATTAGGAGGGTAGTCTGTAGCAGGCTACAAACTGGCAGGCAGTCTTAGCCACTGTTACTTGAGCATGGATAATCCATGCTGCTTCTTGTTGTGGTACCAACATGGGGGTGTGGTTATCCTTGACAATTATTGCTACTCACCCTCCTTTTGTAGTTTGTTCCATGTTTTGGGGCTGTAAAGCACGGTATGAGGTGTAACCTGGTAGTGTTAGGGTGCTCTTGTGTGCCTTAACCCAGTTTTCTGTTACAGGACAGATATCAACATTCACCATGATGAGGGGAGTTTAGACTGCATGCATCTTTCAGTTTGGACATCTGGCATTGGGTAGCATTACATCTAGGTTCTTATCCCTTGTGATACCTATGGAGGTGGAGCATCGTGTCTTGCTCAGCATGTCATCCCAGGTTGGCACGCTTTAGATCCCCTTTGACTAATGGCAATACTTAAGCCAATTATTGTAATTGATCAGCTCATCTTCATATTGTGGCATCATGCTTGGTGAGGGTAGGATGTTAGTCAGGGTCATCATGTTTGCATATACTACATGGTGTTACATTGCTTAACACATGGCAATCATGCCTCAGGTGGTGCTGCAGGGCTGTCTATGTTGGATGCACATACTACACTCCCTGTACATGTTTGATAGCAGGTTGTGTCAACTTAGGCATCCCTTTTACTATATGTGTGAGTCAGAGAGAGGTATCATATCCTGGGTTTCTACTGAGCCAGTGTATGTGCTATGCGTTGCCGCTTTGCAAGGCCAATGCATACTGGGCATGCCTCCTTCTGCCTACTGGGGCAGGCTCAGGTTGTTCCTCCTCCGAGTCATGCTCTGCCTGTGATTGGCTTGGCAATTGTGGGGGGCTGTTTGGCCCAGCCATATGCTGGTCCTGCTGCAGCTGTTTTCGCAGAATCATATTATGTAGCATAGCACATACCATGACGATTTGGGTACATGTAGTTGGTGAGTACTGCAAGGCTCCACCAGATGTGTCCAGGCACCAGAACCGTGACTTGAGCACCCAAACACACGCTCAATTACATTTCATGTTTGTGCATGTGCCTCATTATGGCGTTCTTGTTCAGGTGTGTGTGCGTTTCTGATGGGTGTCATCAGCCACAGCTCCAGTGCATAGCCAGCATCCCCCACTAAGTGACCATGTGGGATGTCCCCACTGGCTAATGTCTGGTACAGCTGCGTCACATGCCAGATATGGGAATCGTGGTAGCTTCCAGGGCAGCCAGCACACACATTCATTATTATGCCCTGGGCATCACACACAACCTGGCAGTTGGAGGGGAAGCCCTTGTGGTTAATGTAGGCCCTACCCTGCTCACCAGCTGGTGCTTTGATGCATATATGCGTGCAGTCTATTGCACCCACTACCTCAGGGTATTCTGCTATTTGCTGGAAGAGATGCATATTGCTGGCAAATACCTCATGGGAATTGGGGAAATATACATGCTCACCGACATGTTCTGACATGGCATCCAGGAACTGGTGCAGTACCCTGGATGCTGATACCTGTGATATGCCCATCATATCACCAGTTGGTTTCTGGAAGGTACCTGTTGCTAGTATTCTTAGGCCAATGCATACCTTGGTTTCCACTGGGATGGGTTCCCCTCTGTTGGTTCTGTGTGTGAGGCGTGGCCTGCACAGCTCAACAATTTGCTGCAGGAGGTCTCTGTCCACTCTATAGCGCTCCACTATCTCCAGCTCATGTAAACCCTAGTAGGTGACCCTGGGCCTGTACACTCTTCTCCGTCTCCTCACTGTGGGTTGTCCAGCAGCATTTGCATAGTCACCACCCTCAGCAAGTTGCATATGTCTCCTTATAACAGCTATGGCAGCCCCTAGCATTTTTGGTCTGAGTGAAGCTTTTTCAGTTTTCACTTCTAGTAGCTTACTCCTCTGTTGCAGTGTCTCTTGAGAGAAACATTCTGCACTGTTATTTGCAGAGTTTTAAGTGCTGGGCTGGGCTACTGTTCTGCCTGTGTAATTGCCTGCTTCTGATTGTTTTCACCTGCTAGCTCTGCCAGTAATTTCTGCTAGCTTCCTACTATTTCCCATGCTTCCTTTTTCCCTTCCGTTTCCTCAGGGGGGAGCAACGCGCATACCAGCAAAAACATGCTCACAGTGGCTAACACGCGCGCACACACATGCTTAGACGGACTAGAATCTCCTTATTCGGGTTAAAACGCACGAACACCAGTGCAAACAAGCATACAGGTGTTTAAAAAAAGGCTCCTCTATGCGTATTCTGCCTTAAACGCGCGCACTCATGCTTACACGCGCGCACTCTATCTTACTCGTACCTACCAGCGTGCACACGCACTCATGCACGCCCAGCAAGAAACTTTGGTGTTATCCATCGTGTACACCTTCCATTTCTTGGCTTTCCCATGCCTACTTCTTTCCATGATGTGTGACTGACAGCTTTCACATGCCACTGTGCTCCAATGAGCTGCATTCCTTTCATACATTCCTCCCTGTGATGTCACCTATCTCCTACTCTGTTACGCCCCCTTATCCTACTCCTACACTGCACGGATTGTGCTCATTTTCTATGTAACAGTGCGATTCACTATCCTACCACTTATTTACATAGAATTGCCTACTAATGCTTAGTTACATGTCTTACACTCCGCTTCCCCCCTTAGCAACCCTTACTAGGTGGCCATGTTGTTTTACCCTACTATTCCCTTCCATTGTATACTCATGCTTTGCATAAACCCACATTTGTGGGTTTAATATTTTTATTTTTTAGTTTTTTATAGCGCAGCCGGTTTGCGCGATGCTGCACTATGTTTAAACATCGGCGATCACCGGAAAAAAAAATATTTTTATTTCATGTTTGCATCAGGGTACGTGGCAGTGGCCACATATTTGGCCATTGGCATTCTGCCTGCGACATTTGCAACCTTTATTTGGAGCTGACAAGGCTCCATTGTGTTATTTGCAGAACGGTACTCAGTTATCAACTGAGTACATTTCTGCAGATAACACAGCTCTTACACGGGCAGGTTTCTGCTCCCTGGATCACGAAATTACCTCATTTGCATACCTTTCGGCTGCAAGTGAGATAATAATTAGCATATCCACGCCCTGCCCGTGTAAGAGCCATTTTAGGTGCTCTCTTACACACACATTCAGGCTGTTCCTGGATCGCAATAGCTGCATGGAGTCTTACACTACTCTTAGACTCCGTGCAAGCCATTGTGAATCCTGCCCATAGTCATATATAGCAGAACAACAAAGAAGAATAGATAACAAAAAATGCCCTTGGTATGTTTCTGCAATAATCTTTCCAGTTTACTAATGCTAGTGTTCTTTTAAAGTTTCCATATAATCATTTATTTTATTTATTTTATTTTATTTTACATTTGTTGACCGGGATAGTCTGGCTGGATTCATGTCCAATTTCAGTGGAGGCCAGGGGAGAAAAGCTCCAAGGTAAACAGATTCAATAAAAACAATGAAGACATATTACAGGTATAGTATTTACAAAAAATACATAGGCAAACATGAATAGACAAGTTCACAGGAATAATAATAATAATAATAATAATTATTATTATTATTATTATTACTACTATTACTATTATTATTATTATTATTATTATTATTATTATTATTATTATTATTATTATTATTATTATAACATTCTCTAGTTTGGGTCTTATGCAACTTACATACAGTGATTTAATCATTACTGATTTCTTACTTGTCTTATAAAATAACTGTCATTAACCAGTCTGTTGATATGATCAGAAAAGAAGCTGGGTCAGCTGATATATACCATGACTGTTAAATGAATCCACACATTCAGCGTTGTATTAAACTGGCTATCAGGACCAGTGATAACTATATCTGATAATGATGCCTCATGTTGTTGTTGTTGTGTCTTTCGGCTTTTCCCAGTTAGGGGTCGCCACAGCGGAACTCCGGTCCGCTAATGATTGGCAGTAGATTTTTACGTGCTGAGTTGCCAGCCCTAACTCACAACCTTCAACGAAGGTACCCCCATTCACGCCTCATGATGGTGCTAATACCCAGTTTCTAGCTTTAATGATATTGCTGGTTTACGCATGATCTCATATTTATGACAAAACTAGAGCCATTGCCAAATAGAGTATTAATACAAATGAAAAGATTTCTGTTATCAGTATATAATACACATAACTTCAAATTAGACTCTGCAATATAACAATAAAATATACTCTGGAGCTTTCAATTCATTTTCACAATTTTCCTATTAGACATCAAACTGAGAAGAAATGTAGGGCAGGAGTAATATAATGTTATTGATATAATATAGGTAGATATAAAACACATGCACATACACAGAGCATGCAGAGAAAACAAAATAAAGGCTATATATATATATATATATATATATATATATATATATATATATATATATATATATGGGTCTATGTCATTTCGCCGAAAATCCATTTCACCGAAAATTCCTGACATAGAGTCCAAATCGCAGAAAATCCATTTCACCAGAAATAGTACTGACAGCGTATATGCCCTTTTCCCCCACTGTAGTATGATCTCAGAGTGAGAATATTAATGTGGGAGGTGTAGGGGCATAGCCCCCCACCTACTCAGGTTATAAAGTACTTACTTACCCTTGTCATAGGCATTGGACAATATAAAACAATACTAGACAATATTAAACTGTACTGGGTGGGGGGGGGTGGCTACACCCCCCTACTTTAATATTCTCACTCTGAGATAGCACTACAGTGGGGGAAAAGGGCAGATAGACACTCAGTACTATTTTTGGCGAAATGGATTTTCTGCGATTTGGAGCCTGTGTCAGACATTTTCGGCAAAATGACACTGATCTATATAAATATATATATATATATATATATATATATATATATATATATATATATATATATATATATATATATATACTTTATTATGTTTTCTCTGCATGCTCTGTGTGTGTATGTGTTTTATATCTACCTAAATGTATATATATATATATATATATATATATATATATATATATATATATATATATATATATATAAAATCTTTCTATCACTGGGCATAGTTTTATTCAAACAACAGTATATTTAGTCATTCTGTGCTGGACACTATAATACTCTTTCTGAGAAGTTGTACAGCTTTCTGCAACTATGTAAAATGACTGCATGTGTGTATATCATTACAATTCAAGTAACTGTTGTAATGTGTGTGTTGCACAAAACAATTTTAAAAGTTGCACACCTGTTTAAGAGCTACTTCTGTCATGTAATCTTTGATACCAGCATATGTTTTTAATGTGATTTCTGTATGGAAATACTAAGCATTTTTCCTTGGGTTTGATCGGGATAAATACAAAATACAATACAAAAAATGCAAGTTAAATAAATAATCCATAACTTGCTATCATTTTTGAATATATTGTCACACATTTTTAAATGATGACAAACCATATGTTGTGGCAGTTCAGGAAAGTAGGTATAAAAACAGTTTTTATACTAAATGGGTGTATTGTTCATTTGATCTCTTTTCTTAATCAAGAGTGTGATACACATCAATAACCAAGACTCATTAAATGTGGATGAAATATTTAGGAAGTTTTAAATGCATTGGATTCTACTTCATATGTAAGAAACATATTCTAAGTTAGAAGTAAAAATACATTCAAGGTTAGAAATAAAAAGTAAATATTACATGGGTTGATGCTTTGTGGCTTTTGTCAACTTGATTTCTACTTCATGATACCGCTGTTGTATGCAGAAATACAATTAATGTGTTGTGCTTCTGAGCTAGTTAATGTACCCTCATGAGACAGAGCATTTCCCAATTGTCAATATGTCTTCATTAATCTAATCTCAGTTTGGTTAATAAAATTGCCTATAGTGATCCTTCTTCCATGTATGATGATTCTTTTGGCTAAGCATGTATGAATTTTCAGAAAAAAACATATGCATAGGTAAAGTTGCTTTTCACATTAGAATTTGGAAGCACATTCAAAACACATTTATTTGGTCAGTCAAAATGATTTAAAAAATGACATTTTTAAGATATTTATTGACAAAGTTTCACTGAATCCACAAAACAGAAAGTGATCCATGTTCAACGTGCGAGTCCAGGAGCTGAGGTAAACAGGCTGGGAGGGAAAAACTTGAGCAGCATGGACTGACTGTTTCAGAGGAAAGGCTATTGCATAGCCTTGTTGCATGATCACTACCTACTGGAAGATGGATCATGTTCAGCAGCAGCTGGCCAGCAGGGCAGCATCTCAGCCTCCGAAGCAGTACCACCAACTGTAGTCATGGTAACTGCATGGTAACATTGACCTGCCCTCCAATACCTTAGGCCTTGTCTTAGCAGTTTGCTTTCTGCCAGGCATCTTCAGTCTATGAGAGTTATAGATCAAAACCCAGAGCTGCCACATGACTCCTAACACCCACTCTCGGGGGGGGGGGGCCCACATGTTGCTTAGCAGGGCTTGAAAATCAGGCTGTGGAACAGAAAATAACACATGCATAAAAACCTTTGACAGAACATCATTTCTGTAAATGTAGGTTTATTTTTTACTTTCAGTGTTTGATGGAAAAGTATTCATTTTGAGCCAGGGGCTGTCTTACAGGGAGCATCTTAGGTAAAGAATGTGACACAGTCAAGGAAAGATGCATAACCCTTATAGCATGCAGCGTCACTACTGCATTAGTGCATGCCTGAACTACATTACATGTCCAAACATTAAGCAATTTCTTGTTGTTATATAGCACAACAATGTGCACTGAGGTCATTGCAGGTATTTTATAATAGAAATGGAACTATGCAGAGGTACTGGAACAGCCACTACATGCAGCAAGCAGACATTTACTGACACAGGGTACACAGGTATAGATTAGGTACAAAGGACATCTGGAGCAGGCAACATGTGCAAGAATATAAAGATACTAAAATACAGAGAAGCTGTTATCAGGGGTTACAGAAAAATCACATGTTGAAGTAAATATTTAGTATAAGCAGCTACAAAGGACTGCATGGCCGAAACTCACATGCAAACATTAGGTGCTAAGAACACAAAGGTATAATTCTGACAATACCCCTCACAATATCCCTGGATGCATCTTAAATAGCATGAAGAACTATTTAGCCATGACCCTAACAACAGTGTTCAGTCTCAGCCACACCCCTAACAACACTGTTCAGTCTCAGCCACACCTCTAACAACACTGTTCAGTCTCAGCCACACCTCTAGCAATACTGTTCAGTCTCAGCCACACCCCTAACAACACTGTTCAGTCTCAGCCACACCCCTAACAACACTGTTCAGTCTCAGCCTTCACAAAGATTTTGTAACAAGCAAATGGAGAACAGCTACTGTCATTCCTCTGCATAAGGGAGGACCTTCCATACACCCAGGCAATTTCATACCCATACATCTGACCAGCTCCATATACAAAGCCCTGGAAAGACCTATCATGAAATTAGTCAATTAGGATATAAGCATCCTTCAAAGACTGGACCCATCTTAGTTTGGATTTGTCAAGAGCAGGTCAACCTCATGTATTTTTTGAAAAGGTCACCAAAGTGATGGATGACAAAATAGTACCCACTACATACCTCAACCTGACCAAAGCTTTTGACACAATTCTTCACTCAGGCATAACAGAAAAGCTAAATAAAATGTTAATAACCCCCTATGTCACCTACTGGATTGCCATTTTGCTCACAGATATAATGTAGATAATCAAAATAGGGACGTTACCTCCACTAAGAGACCAGTCACCAGTGAGTCCCTCAGGGTTCTGTACCGGGGCCTCTCTTGTTTGTTATCTACCCTTCTGAAGTAATAGCCAATACCAAAGGGCTTGGTCTGACAAAGTTTGTGGATGACTGCAAACTAGGAACTGTCATTGAATCCCCAAATGACTTTTCCATCACGCAGCAAGGTTTGTCTCAAATAAATAACTGGAGCCAAAATCATTTCTGAAACTAGATGCCAAAAATGCATTATTGTTTCCTTTGGTTCATAGATTAGTACTAAGCTAACTGCCCTTGCAAGCCATTTTAAGCTTAGCCAATTATCCCTTATGAGGCTCAAACCCTGAACCTTGTGTTTGTAAGACAAACATTTTAACCATTAGGCCACCCTCCCAAACTTATGAAGTCATTCACCCCAGGTAACTACCACATTGACAATACATCCCTAAGAGTTGACCCAGTTGTTTGAAATTTGGGAACTTGTGTGGACAGTGACCTAACATTTGACTGACATGTAAACAGTCCTGTATTACACAGCTTATAAATATAGGGATTGTGTCTAGATTTAGGGATGCCATTGTCCCTCTTTACTCAGCCCTCATTAGGGCAGTCATTGAATGTAATTCTCTTTTTGGCATGTATCTGTCCAGACACATACAACAACTGGAAATTCTACAGACATACCTTGCTAAAAGGATACCAGACATAAACAGCATGTCCTTCATGGCCAGGCCCAAAGCCCTGTCACTGTACTCTGTATTCTACAGACTGCTAAGAGATGACCTGTGAATGGCACACAAGGCACCCTCTGACCCATTTCTGATGGATTTACTACACATCAGCAGGTCAAATGGCATGAGAAATACTCAGCAGAGGATACTGCTGCTGTGGAACAGATTCCCCATCCACATAAAACAAAGTTCATCCCTGTCCATATTCTACAGTAACAGATCTATGGATGGGAAACATAAAATTTAACACAGCACTGCCCACTGTGCTACTAATGGACAGAGGCAGCTCCTATATGCTTTATCCCATGCATGCATTCCCTCAAGTTATCTATGGTATTATCCCAGTTATTCTCATTGGGGTAATATATAATTATCAACCATGGGATGGGCAAGGCCAATCTATAACCAGATGGAATAGATTATTTTGAGCATAAAATGGGAAATTGTCTAGGTTTAAAATGGCCTGCAAGATCAGCTAGTTTAAGTGCACGTTGCAGTTGAATACACAAGCTTTGGAACTGTCTGCAGGTAAACAGCATAATAAAAATGTAGGCAAATTACATATAGCTGTAGATGTAGATGCCATCTAGCTAGAATTCTCACTAAATGCAGTGTGCTGAGTAAGAATGGCTGTGGCTACAAAGCAGGTCATTGTTTACATAATTTATATTCATTTCTGTCTACCCACCTATTCATATAAGCTACGGTTTTGTGTGAGAAGACTTAAGTGAACTGTGGTCATGGGATCAATCACAGACACTCTGAAATAGATGCAGTTACTCATGCATTTAGAGTTATTCCAAAGGAGAAGGAAGGAGCCTGAAAGCCATTAACAAAACAAAAAACAGAAACGCAGAATCTAGAACTTGTCATTTGTATACATATTCTGTTAAACTGTCTTCATTCAACATTTTGACATGTATAAAATAATTCACGTAAAAACAGGTCCGTAGCGGATAACCAAGGCGCCAAAAAAATACAGCTTTCACCCAATCGCAAAAGGCAGTGTTATGTCAATACGTAACTCAGCCGCAGTCAATTATAATATCAAAAATATGATAAAATTCAAACGTAGACTTTCATATAGTCCAAAGCTTTAATTTCAGTTAGCGCTTTCACCCACAGGCTTCATCAGACATTCAAAGCTATATAAAACATTTCATTTAAATATCATTCAAACTAAAATGATAGGACGATGAAACAATGACATCACATCCTTTCTTTAAAATCTTGAAGGCATGAAAACACTTAATGCGTATATAAAAAACATTATACATCAACTTATAAAAATGTAAAAACTAAATACATATGCAGCATAGAAATACATTGCAACATACAGTATGTTATTACCTTTTCCTAACAGATAATCTCCTGTTTTTGAGGATGGGTTTGAGGGGAACCTTATCATTAAGTCCAGGTACAGCATCAGCTCTTAACCTAACTATCCATCTGATTTTGCATTCTTCCGTATAATTCGTAGTATCCCCCACACGTATATTCTGGCCAATACATTGCAGCACCAAAAAAACAAATGTATGTGAACTCCCTCTAAGTGTATAATGTTTAGCCAAAGCATTAAATGTGGAACCTGTCCGTATATTATAGGTATGGTCCCTAATGCGTTCATATAATCTTCTATTGGTCTTACCAACGTAAAACGCTTCACATGAGACACATCTAGCGAGGTAAACTAAATCAGTGCTTTGGCATGTAGTATTGGTCTTGAAAGTATAAATAACTCCTGTACAAGGATGTACAAAAGTACAACTAGTATATATAAGAGAACATTGGCTGCAATGGCCACATGGTCTAGTATTACTATACTACATGCCAAAGCACTGATTTGGTTTACCTCGCTAGATGTGTCTCATGTGATGCGTTTTACGTTGGTAAGACCAATAGAAGATTACGTGAACGTATTAGAGACCATACTTATAATATATGGACAGGTTCCACATTTAATGCTTTGGCTAAACATTATACACTTAGAGGGAGTTCACATACATTTGTTTTTTTGGTGCTGCAATGTATTGGCCAGAATATACGTGGGGGATACTACGAATTATACGGAAGAATGCAAAATCAGATGGATAGTTAGGTTAAGAGCTGATGCTGTACCTGGACTTAATGATAAGGTTCCCCTCAAACCCATTCTCAAAAACAGGAGATTATCTGTTAGGAAAAGGTAATAACATATCTGTATGTTGCAATGTATTTCTATGCTGCATATGTATTTGGTTTTTATATTTTTATAAGTTGATGTATAATGTTTTTTATATGCGCATTAAGTGTTTTCATGCCTTCAAGATTTTAAAGAAAGGATGTGATGTCATTGTTTCATCGTCCTATCATTTTAGTTTGAATGATATTTAAATGAAATGTTTTATATGGCTTTGAATGTCTGATGAAGCCTGTGGGTGAAAGCGCTAACTGAAATTAAAGCTTTGGACTACATGAAAGTCTACGTTGTGAATTTTATCGTATTTTTGATATTATAATTGATTGCTGCTGAGTTACGTATTGACATAATACTGCCTTTTGCGATTGAGTGAAAGCTGTATTTTTTTTGGCGCCTTGGTTATCTGCTACGGACCTGTTTTTACGTGAATTATTTTATACTTTGGTGTTCGCAGTGGATTTCACTGTTTGTTGGTGCATTTTATTCATTTTGACATGTATAAAGAACATTTTTTTATTGTTTTGGGAATAGCAAATAATGCATTTTATCATCTTCTTCTTCTTGTAAGTTATGAAGTCATAACTGGAATTCAGAAAATATGTTTAGTGTGGTTGTATATGGGTTACTGTGGTAGTGATGAGTTGTCTGACTTCAGTCAAAGGTGATTATCAATTACACATGAACAACTTAGTGCCTCAACCCTTAACTAACTAGGAAATTGTCCAACATAAACAACTTGACCAGTGAATACAGCAGTGTACCACAGAAGAATTGATAGAATTTGTGAACAGCAATAGTTCACCCGTGGGATGCATGCAAGTATGCACATAGACAAGCACAGAATAGTTCTACAATAGTTCACCCATGGCATGCATGCAAGTGTGTGCATCCACAAGCACAGATTAGTTTCACTATAGTTCACCTGTGGCATGCATGCAAGTATGCAGATGCATAAGCACAGATTAGTTCCACTATAGTTCACCTGTGGCATTTATGCAAGCATGCACATGCATAAGCATAGACTATTTCCACTATAATAATTGCTGCTAATCATAATGTGTGGCTCCCAGCAAGTTCTGTACTAGTTTTGGTTTGAAATGGAGAAGAAATGGGAGTATAGAAAAGTGATAAAGGGGGAGGATCAGGCAGAAGAACATACAGAAGGACACAGGGAAGGAAAGTGTGGGACTGGGGAGCGAATAGAAGGGTATACATTTGTTTGATACAGGTGTGTTTTATTCACTTATTTTTTCAGAATATTATATTTGAAGAGATCTAAGAGGAAGGTGGTGGAATGAAAGACAGTGTAAGGGCGGAATAAAACTGGACAAGTCAATGGACAGAGATGTACTTATAGAAGGTGACAAGTGGTTCTTGGGAGGATTAGGCTACAAACAGACAAGCGATGTAATACACAAGGAAGAGGAACACTATTACTGAGGATAGGGTGGGGTCTCAAACTTTTAATGCCATCCTGGGCAGGAGATAGCAGATATCAGTCCCATCTATCACTGCCCTCACTGCTGGGTCTGACCTCAGGTGGCACACTAGACAGTGCCAGGCACTGACAACTATAAGAATACAGTCACTAGTCTATAACCTTTGGTGTCTCCTTCCCCAACTACTTTCAACATCATGCAACCTACTGGAGGTGTGACCGGAAGGTGGAAAAATAACCCCAGTGATGATCCACTGCTGGAGGACACCAGGGAACCCCCCAGGTCCCACCCCCCCCACAATGTATGACCTACGTCATACAAAGAAGAGGTAAGCCTGGAGGCAGATGGTGAGCTGACAGAATAAGGCAGTGTCGGATGACAAAGTGGAGATTGTGGCCATGCCACAGGCACAGCCCTGGCTGACACTGCATAAAATAATACAGAAATGGAGAAAAATAAAATAACAAATGTCAGATTAAATTATAAAATATAAACGTGGGATAAAGAGAGAATGAAGGAACAAAACTAAACCATTACTATTGTGTCTATGTCTATCAGCTATACAGGTAGTTACAGAAGAATTAAACATCTGGTAGGTATAAATGATGCCAGGGACAAAAATGATGAGTATTTACAAAATATGATATGGTCCTAATGGCAGATGTGCACACAAAGGTGTAGTAGCACATTATCAATGGCCTCAGCGAGGTATATGTGACACTCAAACAATGTACTGTTGAGCATCAAATGCCAGGGAAGGGGTGTGTGTGTGAGGGGGGTTGTGCCCATTAGATTAAGTCATGTTGGACAGGGACAAAGAAAGGTTATGTGGACATGGACACTTGTACAAAATCTGCAAGCCAACATGCTTATCATGTCAGGTTGTCATACCAAAGGCAGACAAGGTGGGAATGGTAATGTGGGCAGCTATCAGCATAAGATATGTGACTATTGTGATGTAGGTTGAGATGTACTATGGGACAAAGTAATATAATGGTAGAATGTCATGGGTAAGCCATTCATAAGTGGCACATGCATGAACATTCCATGATGTGTTGCATGGCAAATATAGGGAGATATCTAGTTTCCTTGTTGTATGACAGCCTGGGCTATGACAATGGCAAAAGAACAGTATTGGTCAACAGCCTTGCATGTCTGCCACTGAGATGTAGTAGTAGGCATGATTGCAGAGACAATGCTGGGTACATCTTCTGCAACCATGAATGTATGGAACCCTCTTATGTGGTCGTGTATACAAGACAGGTATCATTAGGGCATAATTGCAGAGGGTGTGTCCAGCAATATGTAGTCATGTCACATAGGGGTGTTACACTTACCTCAGTATAATTATAACATTGGAGAATATACTGTAATTTCCAAAACCTGCTTATAGTATGACCATAATCTTACTTATCCTTGCTTCTGGATATCTGCTCCATACATCTCCAAAAGAGAAGACAGATCCCATCTATCTGTTAAGGAGTTGAAAAACAGTACAAAAATGAGGAGCATCATGAATTGTATGTACTGCAAAGACCCCTGCATTTATGTATAAAATACAGTAGAAATAACCTGTCCTGCATAGTTACTGTACATCTCAGGAACACTTTCTTGCACGTCTTCTTCCCTTTGGCCCAGAAGGCAAAAGTGGTACCTCTTGAAGTCACTGTAGTGCTGTCTGCACTGGTTACCAGAGGAAGCGATACCAGTAACAGCAATAACCACCCTGGCAAGGTGGTCCCAATCCTTTAACTTATACTGGTGTCTGTACAAAAGGTATAGAAACATGTTTGACATCCTAGAGCACTACGTGAGAACCCTGCCAACCTTAGTGCTTTCTGAAGCCATACCCACTTAACAGACCACAGTCCAGAAGAATATAGCAGCTCATCTGCATGATACACATCACTACTGCTGACACATGACAAGCAGCACCATGGAATTAGCTTGCAAGACATGTCTCAATGTCACCATTTTATAGTAAAGGTATATATGGCATGGCAGGATGGTGTTACAGAATGAACGATAGCATGTAGGGAGTGTTAAAGAAGCACAGTTACCACATTTGCTTCTATATCTACACTTTAGTGACTCTATGCACCATATAAAAACAGTATTTCTACCCACGATCCAGCTAGGGTTATTGACCAACCCAGTCATGTGCATTGTGCTTCACATGTATGCATGCATGCAGGTGCATGCTACAGAACGGGCCTCATAGTGCAGCCTTAGTCATGTGTACAGTGCAATAGAAAGATTCAGAAATATGCTCTAAATAAATACATTCGCTTAATAACTATGGTAAGAGCCTTGCAATTGCATGATAAAACCAGTTGTGGCTATTTCTTTTTTCAGAGAACTAAATAATTTGTTTCATTTAACAAAAAGTATAGGGTGACATGTTGAAAGCAACTTTTCACTTTTGTCCTATTGTTAATACTACATATGAAGTAAGTGGATAGGCACTACTGCCTGCAAGTGGTAGGGTACTGCTTTATATATCTGCAAGGGTATGCTGCTTTTTGGCATACAAGACACTTGGGGGGGTTGAGCTGACAACTTGGGGATTGAGGTGATGATAGACAATTGCTGACTGAATGTAAATTGTATATGGGCAGGGTTTTTACATGGTATAGACTTTGCTTTTGCTGTAATGTATGACTTTAAGTGCCACAGTGGAAGGCTTGATACAAATTGTAGGAAGTAGGATGTATGAACCTTGTGGTTAGGCTGAGGACTGTGGGTATGTATTGTTAATTTCCCTTAGTTGCTGTGTGCTTTGTATGATTGTACATATTGCCATTTGTTTCTCTATATCTTACTGGGTAGTGTCAGAGAGGGGGAGTGTTGCACAGGTGACATTGCTCTGTGTCATACATTTATGTATTACATGTTTTTCTGGTGAGTAGCCTGTCATGCTGTATTACTAGGTGTTGGAGGGGGGAAATTGTAACCTGTGTCAGTAGGATTGCATTTGTAATGGAACATTTAAGCCACAGGCCCCTGATATGTGTCCTCTGACACTGTGCATCCATCACCCTTTTCAAATCACCTCCTGTAGTAGACTGTGTCTGTGGGAGATGATGAGTGTGTCTTGGCAGGTGTGTATTATTGTCGGGGTAAATACCATTGCCAAAGTGTGATAGCCTGGTATTGGTACTCAGAGGTTTGAGGCAAACACATATTTCTTTTGTTTGTTCCAGGACTATTTTCAGAGAGGATAATCACAAGGCCCTTGCATCATTTTTGGTCTGGTTTGTAATACATCTATACCATGGGCTGTATGCCTTGGTTAGGATGAGGGGATTGGGCTTCCACATGCACTCATGTAGAAAGCCCTATTTAAGTAATATTACGAGATCTCTTTGACATCCTGAAGGATGACCTGCCATAGGCCACAGTCTACCATTGTGCTGCCCACTTACTAAGGACAGGGATCATACATCAATGATGTACATTTATGAGGCAGACATAGTTCGGCTGACATTCGCAGTACATAGCATTGGCAGGGTAGGTGTCATAAAATTGCAGTCAGTTGTGCTGTTGGATCCTGTAACTCCTCAACAATTCCAGGGGCAGACAGGGAGCATAAAAAGATACTAGTACAAATTCACATTTTGTTTGGAAGCAGAAAGTGTGTTGCTGTGGACTAGAGACAAACAGAACACATGACAAGTATTTATACGTGGTATCCTTGTAGGTTAATGCTGCCTCCTGATTTGTGTTAATACAACATGGAATATCATCCTATAATGACTGGCACTAAAAGACATGCAGCAGAACAGATGGCATGTGCATGTTCAAATCCACAGTGATACTGGACTTTGTCACGTAATGCTGAGAAATGGTTGGAAAAGGTATAATGTGCCAACAGCTTACACATGCACATATATATATATATATATATATATATATATATATATAGGGAAAGGAATCCGGATATGGAAAACTTTACAATACAAAAAATAAGAAGACTAAGAGGAAAAGTAGAAAAAGAGATTAGTAATGGAATGGAGAAGTCAAAGAAATAGAAATTGAGGTTATGGAATGGCTGCAAAGAGAAGGATTCAGTGTAGTAAATCGAATACAGAAAGCACCACAACAGGATAGAGCAATGGATATCCAAATTAAGGGGAAACCAGTGGAACAGGAAGCAAATGGTCAGGTGCCATATCAAGATATTTTGGAGCCTTCCACAGGAAACTAGTATAAACATTCATTTGAAGCTAGACAGCAAGAAAAGGAATAGGAAACTGTGGAAACTGTGATGCAGTCAATGTTGAGGAGTGATAGGCCAGTGAGTTCCCACATGACAGAACAACAGATGACACAGAATGAAATTGAAGAGAATGTGCCACAGGAAGATGCTATAGAACTTTCTATAGAACACCTACAGGAAATGGAAAACAAGGGATGTGCCCTCAGTATGGAAGAAAGGAGTTAAGAGAAGAGTTGTTTGATTTAATAGACAAAGACAGATATATCAAGATCAATGAGAGAAATAGACTGCAGAAGGTTAATAAAACCCCAAAAGTCAGAAGCTTGATAAAACAAATGAACACAATAATTAGGACTGTCCTTAGAGAGCCATGCGATATAACAGAAGTAAACAGAATATACAACTGTGCTGTTAAATTAATAACTGATAAAATTCTACCACAGGAACATAGGGTATCGAGGGAAAAGGGGGGGGGGGTGAAAGTGAATACCATCATGGAAATATAGAATAGAGAAAACTATAAAACAGCTAAGACAAGAAGTGTCATTGTTAGAAGATTATAGAAGAGGGAATAGATCAACAAAAATACTAAGAAAGATAGATCTCATAAAAGCAATGTGCAGTATTAGAACAGACCAGGATCCATTATGCACTATTGAAGATAACAAACTAAAATTTTCAAAACAGGCGGAAAGACTTAGAAGATACGAAGATAAATATAAGGGAAAAGCACAAAATCAGCAATTTATTGATGACCCAAAAAAGGTTTATAGAGAATTGGGAAATAAGGTGAAAGGAATTGAAAGACAGCCAAAAAAAGAGGAAGTAGATACATTTTGGAGAAGTATCTATGAAGATCCTATGGAACATAACAAAGATGCTAAATGGATAGAAGAAGTAAAAGAAAGAATAAGAAGTTTAAAGGTACAGGATATGAAATGGAATGAAATAACAGCCAGAGAGATTGAAACAAAGTTGAGAAAAGTCTCTAACTGGAAAATCCCAAGCCTAGATGCAGTACCTAACTTTTGGCTTAAAGTATTAACTTCTTTGCACAAGGATTTAGCCATGAGTAAGAACTATTTATATGCACACCCTGAACACACACCACACTGGTTAACAATAGGAAAAATAATGCTCTTATTTAAGAGTGAACCTGCAACCTACCCTAAAACTTATAGACCAATAACTTGTCTTCCAACATGTATAAACTATACACGGGAATTGCCAACAGAGTTTATAGTCATTTAGAAGAAAACTCAATTATGGCAGTAGAACAAAACGGCAATAAAAGAAAGTCATATGGAACAAAGGATCATTTATTGTTAAACAAAGTTATAGTGGAGAACTGTAAGAAGTGGAAGAATCTAAGTATGGCATAGATTGACTACAAAAAAGCATTTGATAGAATCCCACATTCATGGATAAAAGAGTGCTTAATTAAAAATGTATAAGATACACACTACACTGAATGACTACATTACAGTAACCATGAAACAGTGGCAGACCACTTTGCAATTAAGCCATGATAAAGGACAGATTATTATCTCAGGGATAAAAATTTAAAGGGGGATATTCCAGGGTGACTCTTTGTCACCGTTGCTATTCTGCCTTGCCATTAATCCATCAAGCTGTTTACTTAACAGCTTAGACTGTGACTACAGTTTGGCCCCTAGAAAACAACAGTCTAATGACTTCTCATCTTCTCTTTGTCAATGATTTAAAACTGTATAGGTCATCAGATGAGGAACTGAAAGCATAGCTTCAAGTTGTCAAAACGTTTTCAGATGATATTGGAATGTAATTTGGTCTTGATAAATGTGCAAAAGCAACCTTTAAAAAAGGAAAACTGCAGCATCAGGGAAAACATTAGTTTGGGACAAGAATGTGATATAAAAGAACTTGAGCAAAAGGGAGTGTATAGATACTTGGGAATTGATGAAGGATCAGCAATAAAACATGAACAGATGTGAATAAAACTCAGTAAGGAGTACTTTAGAAGATTTAAATTAATCTTGAAAACAGCATTGACATCTAGGAACAAGATCCAAGCTATAAATCAATTTGCCCTTCCTGTCCTAACTTACAGTTTGGAGTGATTGACTGGCCACAAAAAGTGCTGGATAGACTGGATATTAAAACAAGAAGGATGCTTCATGCTTATCAAATGATTTATAAAAATCAGTGTATACCAAGATTATATATTCCCCATTCTGAAGGAGGGATGGTCCACCTTGAAATTGATTACATGTATAGATCTGCAATTGTGGGACTCCACACATATTTACTGACCTCGCAAGATCCAAATGGAGTGAAAATTTTATAATATGAGGAGAATACATCTAAGACGATGTCTCTGCTTAATTTAGCAGAAGCATATCGACGTCAAGCAGGAATGGAAATCAAACCAGAAGTGGATAAAAACCAGGCAGCAACTGAATGTGCCAAAAAAACAAAAGAAAGAATATAAGGTGAAGGACCAGATGAGAAGGCAAGAAATGTGGAAAAATATAAATATAGTTGCAAGTATAGAAAACTTCTGGAAGAGTCTGATGTTGATCAAGAACAAACACAGGAATGGTTAAGGAGAGGTGAACTCAAACCATGAAATGAAAGGCTAATATTGGCAGCCCAAGATAGTGGCCTATGTACACACTGGTTTACAAAGTCCATTGAACATGTGGGAGAAACAGACATATGTAGGTTTTGTAAAACCGAATTGGAAACAGTCACACACCTTGTTGCTGGTTACGACACACCAATGGTAGAGAGACTGTATACTGAAAGGCATAAAAATGTGGCAAGACTGTTACGCTGGAGATTGTGCAAACATTATGGTATCAAAGTGGCTGAAAAACGCTGGAAACATGAGCCACAAAGAATCATAGAAAATGATGAAGTTTATATCACATGGGATCACCCAATACCGACAGTTCAAAAGATAGATGCTAGAAAACTGAATATAGTGGTCCAAGAAAAGAAGACAAAAGTAGCATTCGTTATTGAAATCACCACGCCTAGTGACTACAGTGTCTTGTGGTCAGAGAGACACAAAGTCATAAAATACCTGGATCTGCACGCAGAAATGAGAGCCATGTGGAAGAAAGATACCCAGACAGTTCTAATAGTAGTAGGAGCAATGTGTCTTATAAAAAAGAATTTACAATCGTATTTAGATATGTTACCAATTCATGTAACACCGTACGAATTGCAGAAGGAGTCATTACTGGGCACATTGCAGGTGCTGCGAAGAGCACTTTTGGCTGGCATCAGAGAGTGAAACAATACTAATTTCATGAAGTTTAATCGTACTATGACTTAGAAACCCAAAAGACTTGGAAAAATAAAAAATGCACACACATATATATATATGTATGTATATATATATATATATATATATGTGTGTCTGTGTGTATGTATATATATATATATATTTGCGTCTTTGCGACTTTCGGCTTTTCCTGGTTAGGGGTCGCCACAGCAGAACTACGGTCCGCTAATGATTGGCAGTAGATTTTTTTATGTACTGGCTTACCCGGCCTAACGCACAACCTTCAACGAAGGAACACCCATTCATGCATGTCGCTACACAGAAGACGCTCTAACTGAGAATCGAATGGGCCAACGTCTAACTGTGAGGTGACAACGCTACCGCAGCACCACCACCACAGCATATATATATATATATATATATATATATGTATTTATATGTGTGTGTGTATATATATATATATATATATATATATATATATATATATATATATATATATATATATATATGTATATGTGTGTGTATATATATATATATATATATATATATATATATATATATATATATATATATATATATATATATATATATATCTTCTTCTTCTTTCAGCTGCTCCCGTTAGGGGTCACCACAGCAGATCAACTGTTTCCATTTCCTCCTGTCCTCTGCATCTTGCTGTGTCACACCAACCACCTGCATGTCCTCTCTCACCACATCCATAAACCTTATCTTAGGCCTTCCTCTTTTCCTGTTACCTGGCAGTTTCATCCTTAGCATCTTTTTCCCGATATACTCTGCATCCCTCCTCAGCACATGTCCAAACAAACATAATCTTGCCTCTGGCTTTGTCTCCAAACCTTCCAACCTGGGCTGACCACTCTGCCACGTCAAGCTCTGACTCCTGCCTTTTTGTCAATGCCACTGTCTCCAACCCATATAACATAGCTGGTCTCACTACCCTCTTGTAGACCTTCCTTTTCACTCTTACTGGTACTCGTCTGTCACAAATCACTCCTGACACTCTTCTCCACCCACTCCATCCTGCCTGTCCTCTCTTCTTCACCTCTCTTCCACACTCACCATTACTCTAAACTGTTGATCCCAAGTACTTAAACTCATTAATCTTCGCCACCTCTACTCCTTGCATCCTCACCATTCCTCTATCCTCCCTCTCATTCACACACATATATTCTGTCTTAGTCCTGCTGACCTTCATTCCTCTTCTCTTTAGAGCATATCTCCACCTCTCCAGGGTCTCCTCCACCTGTTCCCTACTCTCGCTACATATCACAATGTCATCTGCAAACATCATAGTCCACGGAGACTCCTGCCTGATCTCATCTGTCAACCTGTCCATCACCATTGCAAATAAGAAAGGGCTCAGAGCTGATCCTTGATGTAATCCCACCTCCACCTTAAATGCATCCGTCACTCCCACTGCAGACCTCACCGCTGTCATACTACCCTCGTACATATCCTGTACCACTCTTACATACTTCTCTGACACTCCCGACTTCCTCATACAATACCACAACTCCTCTCTAGGCACCCTGTCATATGCTTTCTCTAAATCCACAAAGTCACAATGCAACTCCTTCTGAGCTTCTCTGTACTTCTCCATCAACACTCACAGAGCAAACATCACATCTGTAGTGCTCTTTCCTGGCATGAAACCATACTGCTGATCACTAATCATCACCTCCCTTCTTAACCTAGCTTTCAGTACTCTTTCCCATAACTTCATACTGTGACTGATCAGTTTAATCCCTCTGTAGTTACTACAGCTCTGCACATCACTCTTATTCTTAAAAATCGGTACCAAAACACTTTTTCCTCCATTCCTCAGGCATCCACTCACTTTCCAAGATTTCATTAAACACTCTAGTTAAAAACTCTACTGCCATTTCCCCTAAACACCTCCATGCTTCCACTAGGGTTGCCACCTTCCTTCACGGCTAAAACTGGAGCAAAGCCACGCCCCTCGCGTCACCAGTAACCCCGCCCACCCCAACCCCCTCTTCCGCCAACATACCGCCTATTTTGGGACGTAACGACAGCATCACACAACGGGAACGCCCTCTTTTTTCATTCCCGCCACCTGCTTTTGGCTGATTTACTATGCTTTTCTGTAAAAAAAGCATAGTAAATCAGCCGATTTTCAAACTCCGATAGTCTGTTTCCTTTTTGAAACAGAATACCGGAGTTTGTACAGTGTTTTCTGGTCTACCGGAGAATCAGTTTGATTTCCTGATAGTCCGGAAAAAAAACGGAGGGGTGGCAAGCCTAGCTTCCACAGGTATGTCATCTGGACCAACGGCCTTTCCGTTCTTCATCCTCTTCATAGCTATCCTTACTTCCTCCTTGCTAATCCACTCCACTTCATGATTCACTATCCGCACATCATCCAACCTTCTCTTCCTCTCATTCTCTTCATTCATCAACCCCTCAAAGTACTCCTTCCATCTGCTCAACACACTCTCTTCACTTGTGAGTACGTTTCCCTCATTATCCTTTATCACCCTTACCTGCTGCACATCTTTACTAGCTCAGTCCCTCTGTCTAGTCAATTGGTACAGGTCCTTTTCTCCCTCCTTAGTGTCCAACTTTTTATACAACTCTTCATATGCCTTATCCTTAGCCTTCGCCACCTCTCTCTTTGCCATGCAACTCATCTCCTTATACTCTTGTCTACTTTCTTCATCTCTTTGACAATCCCACTTCTTCTTTGCCAGCCTCTTTCTCTGTATACTCTCCTGTACTTCTTCATTCCACCACCAGGTCTCCTTGTCCTCCTTCCTCTTTCCAGATGTTACACCAAGCACCCTTCTAGCCATCTCTCTTACTAGCTCTGCTGTAGTTACCCATCTATTCGGTAACTCTTCACTAACACCCAGTGCCTGTCTTAACTCTTCCCTGAACATCACCTCACAATTACCCTTTCTCAATTTCCACCATTTGATCCTTGGTGCTGCCCTCACACTCATCCTCTTCTTCTTGATCACCAATGTCATCCTACAAACCACCATCCTATGCTGCCTAACTACACTTTCCCCAGCCACCACTTTACAGTCTCCAATCTCCTTCAGATTGGCCCTTCTACATAAGATATAATCCACCTGTGTGCATCTTCCTCCACTCTTGTATGTCACCCTATGCTTCTCCCTCTTGTTAAAATATGTATTCATCACAGCCATGTCCATCCTTTTCGCAAAATCCACCTCCATCTGACCTTCTGCATTCCTTTGCTTAACACCATACCTACCCATCACTTCCACGTCCCCTCTGTTCCCTTCACCAACATGCCCATTGAAATCTGCTCCAATCACCAGTCTCTCACCCTTGGGTACAGTCATCACCACTTCATCCAACTCACTCCAAAATTTTTCTTTCTCATCCATCGCACACCCAACTTATGGAGCATATGCACTAACAACATTCATCATTACACCATCATTTTCCAGCTTCATAAACATCACTCTAATCGACACTCTTTTCACCTCCAAAACACTCTTAGCATACTCTTCCTTCAGGATAATGCCTACGCCATTTCTCCTCCCATCCACACCATGATAAAACAATTTGAAACCGCCTCCGATACACCTAGCCTTGCTCCCCTTCCATCTGGTCTCTTGCACACACACACACACACACACACACACACACACACACACACACACACACACACACACACACACACACACACACACACACACACACACACCTTCGGTTCATCATATCAGGTAGCTCCCTCCCTATACCAGTCATACTGCCAACATTCAAAGTTCCGACCTTCACTATCACAGTCCTAGCCCTTACCTGCCTTTGGGCATGCCTTCCGCCTCTTCTCCTCCTCCGTCAGCCAACAGTAGCCCAATTATCGCTAGCACCCTGTTGGCCAACAGTACTGGTGGCGGTCATTGTTAACCCACGCCTCGACTGATCTGGTATGAATTTCTGTACAGTTTTCTGCATGTGTGATGTGGCAAAATTTTATGCCGAATGCCCTTCCTGACGCAACCCTCCCCATTTATCCGGGCTTGGGACCGGCACAAAGAAATGCACTGGCTTGTGTATCCCCAGTGGCTGTATATATATCTTTAAATTTACAGATAGACATGCCTGAGAAATGTAAAAGGAGAAAGGAGAGGTTCTCCTAGTCAGATGAAGACATTCTGTCACAGGCCATCCATGTACAAGATTGGCAGAAGCTCTGTAATGGTAAGATAGACTAGGTCTTGTGAGATCATGTCTGGTGTGTTGTTATGGATAAGGTGAATGCAGTCAAAGAGCATAATTAGATGCATGAGCAAGTACAACAGAGTGTCATCAATATTACTGCTTATGTATGCCCCTAAGGCAACCCACATGACAAAGAAGTAAAGGGCCACGGGTTGGGATAAATCAATAAAGTCACTGTTAACTGATGTGGAGTAGTTCCTGCCTCTGGGGCATGACAGCTCATTATCGCCTATATTTACTCTATTGTATTTCTTAAATTACTCCTACCGATATTATACATCACTCTTCTATTTGTTCATAGATTAGTACTAAGCTAACTGCCCTTGTGAGCCATTTTAAGCTTAGCTAGTCATCCCTTGTGAGATTCAAACCCTGCTCTTTGTGTTTGCAAGGCAAACACCTTAACCATTAGGCCACCCTCCCAACCTGTAAAGTCTCAGTACAAGGCTTGTAAATTTAATTTTTATGAACAGCAATACAGATTTTATTATACTGACTCTCATGCTATATATTCACTAAAACTGCATTTACAATTTGTTATAGTAAATATTGAACACGTTAAATATTATACCTTGGAGCTTTTCTCCCGTGGCCTCCATTGAAAAAGAGCACTTGTGCCCATTTAGGCTTTACCCGTAAACAAGTATCAATAAATAAATAAATAAATGAATAAAATAATTATTCCTAGTAGAAGACTTGACCTCGGAACAAATCTTCAGCAAACACTCCATGCATCGACTGGTGAAGGCTCAGTTGGGTATTACCTGATACGCTGGACAAGTCATACAACCGGTCTGACTCAGGCTTACACAACTAATGAGCTTCCTGTTAATGGCACATTGGGACTACAGTTACAGTATCAATCTGCACAAGGTATGTTGACTTTAGATTTTGCATGCTACTCATTTATATAGGTACACATTTACTGGCCTGTGAATTTTTGAGAAGGGTGCATTCATATACTCAGATATGTGTATGTGTTTCATGTGGGCCTCTGTTTCAATGTCCTTCACTGAGTGTATTAGCATGCCTGATGTTGAGGGCCTGATAATCATGGCAGTCACATTCCAGAACACTGAGGAATCAAGGTGGGGGTGTTAAACATAAGTAATGTGATTGCTATAAGCCCTTTCCCCTTTTAGAGACATGGTTATTGTGCCAGTGCAACCAAATTCTCAGCTCAGGATGCCACAGAAGGACAGGAGTTCACTGACACATCAGCACAGGGTCAACCCTCATCTCCAGTGGCAGTGACATTCTTGGTTGCTGTTAGCTGCAATGAGTCTAGGAAGGGCAGTAGGAAACTATGTACTGGTGCCTGGCAACACCATGGATACCATATACCTCTTGAGCAGAGTGTCTCTATGACCATCACTCAGCATATCTACACGGAATTTACACTAGGACGGGCAGATAGCAGTGCAGTCAGAGCAGAGCCAATGTGATAAATGCTCAGCATGGTCACATGTGAGAGGGCCTGGCTCATTTGTGTGTCATCCTAGAAAGCTGGCTCAGGATGTGTATGGTCATATGTCCCAGGGTAGCCACTCATTGTGACCATCACCATTCTCATGAATGGTCCTCCTCAACTTCTGATGGGAAAGTCCACCATGTGAGTGTGACAGCACAGTGTAGGTCCATGATCTCCATGACCTTGACACCTCCAACCAATTATGAGGGCACTGCAGGACACAACATATGCAGAAGCAGATGGGATATTCATGCTGAAACCAGCTGTAGAGCATCAAGCCATCCATACTCATAGACCACTTTATCCTTTGTGCATGCTGTGAATTGTGATGTGACATTCCCCCGAGATGGAACTTCCACTGATGGGGATGTAGAAGGTCAGCAGACATATCTCCTGAGGGCAGCTTAGACCTGTACACACTCACAGACTCCCATCAGCCCCCCACCCCCAATTCTGTTCCGATACACCACACCAGAAGCACCACTCCATCTATGACCAATCTTCTTAGCTCCCCACACTCACCAGACCAAGACACAGACTCGCCCACAGTAGTAAACTGTATCCATACACACAAATACACACCTACACACCATGCCTCTCAACCTCTTAGCACAAGAAATCTGGACAAAGCTTAAAATAATAGGGGACAAAGGCCCATAAATAGTGACAGATTTTAAATATTGCTCTTGTAGACTTAGAAAGTTGCTAGAATAACAGTATTTGTCTTAGAAAGCATGATGTTCTAAAGCAAATGAAGTCTGAAATTCAAATGTATGACATTATTTAGTTATTTCAATCGTCAGTGACTTGCCAGAAAACCACAAATTTTATGAGGAATAGGCCAAAAATATGAGGCAAAAACCTGGGACATTCTGCGATCTGGAGAGTTGGGTGGTATGCCACACACACACACACACACGCACACACACACACACACACACACACACACACACACACACACACACACACACACACACTGTCCATTGTTGACATTGAAGGAATTGTTGATTGTGCCTGTGGCATTCTACAGAGAGGGAACTCCCTGTGGGAAATCCCCCTGCACAGATTGCTGATATAACTGTGGCCCTGTCCACTTGGGTATATGATCAGAGCTATGTCTTGCCCTCATTACTCTGTTACCTGAGTAGCCTGTGCCTGATGCACAATATGACAGGCACATAAATGGCACAGCACAGGCCAGCTGTATTTTTGTAGGAATCATTGTTGTTGTTGTCATTAAATATTGTGCTTAATCTTACCCATAGTTGTGAACCAGATATTGCCTGTTAGTCAGGGCTGTGGCATACAGTACCCACCTTCGCCTTGCATGGTCATCCTATCATGCTAGCTCCTCCACTGGCTCCTGAACAAGCACATCTTTTCCAGCTGACTGTAGTGCATCCTTATTCTCAATGTCATTCCCTTGCTAAAGTCACTTACATACCATTGTATTGTATAATGTTGCACACAAAGCAGATATTTTTGTGCATGTTTCAGGGTCATACTGAAGGGCAGCAGTGAAGGCTTCCAGACAGAAGAAGTGGGCCTTCATCACTTTCAACACATGTTCAACACTGCTTCTGGTCTGGGATAGCACAGTGTTGCATGCATTCTTTGCCATGGTCTTTGAGTTTCTTATTGCTGTCAGTAGCCATGGCTCCAGGGCATATCCAGCATTACTAACATGATGACCTTGTGGTAAATCATAACGCACAAGGAGCTGATATAAGTTAGACATGTTAAATGTAGGAATCTCAGGCAATGCCTAGGTGGTACAGGGAGTGTCACATTTAATATTATATCCTGTGCATTGTAGACTACCTGGCAGATGATAGTGCAGAGGCGTAAGTCTCTAAGCTGTTAATGAGTTGCTTCTTTTAGTCAAAGGTACAGGGTTTGATTCCTACCATTTTCATATGCGTACTGTATGACTGAGAAAGTTACTTAAACTGGCAATGCTCCTGGATCTCCTTTGAAAAGGGAAACTTTATCCAGTGGGCTTACCTAGTTAATAAATAGATAAAAAAATAGAGTGGAATCTCTTATGACTGATGCACATCGATCGTACATCAATTCCTTAAGATTTATTTACCGTCATCTCTTCTCCGTAGATGGGGTTTGATGGCATCATGGGTGCAAACATTAGTTCCCAGTACCTCAGGGAAATGGACTATTTCATAAAATGTATGCATGGTGTTGCTTCTCTCCTCTATGATTAGTGGACACCATATAAACTTATACTCCTCCATATGCAGTAGCATGGCTCTGAGAAACTGATGTAGTATGCTTGAGCAGCTGGCTGGGCTATGCCCACCGTGTTCCCTGATGGTTTCTGGAAGGTCTTTTGGCCAATATTTTCAAGACTACACATATCTGGATGTCTCTACCTGCGGTGGTGGTGCTGCGGTAGCGTTGTCGCCTCACAGTAAAACACTGTCCGGTTCGATTCTCAGCTAGAGTGTCTTCTGTGTGGAGACATGCATGAATGGGTGTACCTTCGTTGAAGGTTGTGCATCAGGGCTGGTAACTCAGCATGTAAAAATCAACTACCAATCATTAGCGGACCGGAGTTCCGCTGTGGCAACCCCTGACCAGGAAAAGCTGAAAGACTCAACAACATATCTGGATGTCTACAGGGATGGCTACTCCACACCACCAGGTAGCCGGCATATGAAGGTAACAGATCTCCATCAACTCCTGCATGGTGCCTCTGTCCAGACATTAGCAGTTTGCTATTTGTATGTTATGGACAGAATGAAATGTTAGGCAAAAATAGATGAGTTGATTGCACCATGAGAGATTTTGTACAGTGCTGTTGCTACTAGTTCTGACAACAGCTTCATGCGTGTACATATCTGTTCAAACAGTGGCTACTCCTAATATTTTTTCATGCTCTGTGTCTCAGAATGCCAAGATTGTACTATGAGCAGCATTCTGATGTTGTATTTTATTGTGATAAATATATACATTTCTGAATCACACTGTCATATTGTTTTCCATAATTTGCATTCACCATTACCATGTTGATCATTTACATACTATGCTGGCAGCTGCATTTTACAGCCTAGTGTGGGTGTGGTCATGCTGAGTGTGCCTTGCCTGCCTTATGCATATTTGTCATGTTATTTTACATTCTTTTGGATATTAGCTTTTCTGAATCCCATGCAATATGTAAGTCAGTATATTTTCTGGGTACCCATGAAAAAGATTACAAAAATTCACAAAAACCTTAGTAAGTTCAAATGAGAATGCAGCCTTAACAACGATCACTTAACATGTGTTGTTGTTTTCTAAAATATTTTAGAGAAACTAGGCCATTTCAAAAAAAAAATACAAGCATAATAAAATAATTAATGACAACCATCTAAAATGCATTTATGCCATTTGTGAGCTGAGTATAAAATGGGAAAGTGGTAATTGATTTTACTTATGTAAATTGTATAAGCTTTGCCAACACCATTTTAAAAATCAGTATGATTTATATTCAGATATACAGCTTAGACAGGAAAGGTCTAGTGCACAGAAGTGAGAGGAAAAGGCTACCTCTTCAGTGAAACAGAACTGTACAGTGGTGCTGTCGAAGCATAATATTAATATAGGACCATAGGACCATAGAAACAGTACAAGGCAAGTGATCACAGGGGCGGAGATGCCTATCCATATATGTCTTTAAGTAGATACACTTAAAGATTTGTGCTTCCATTTTCAAGCACCTAATAGTGTTTACCTTCCAAATATTTTCTAGTAGCAGGCTTTCATGCCTCCATTAATACCTTTTAGGCATGTTAGACAACATGTTCTCAGAAAACAGGTGTCTAAAAATAATTAAAACCTATCATTCAGGCAGTCAGCTGCAATTATTTGGGGTCAGGATCATACCTCTCAACCTCTTGGAACAAGAAATCTGGACAAAGATAAAAGTAACATTGGGACAAATGTGCAAAAATAGGGACACATTATAAATAATGCTCTTATAAACATAGAAAGTTGCTAGAATAAAAGGTTTTGTGTTGCCACACATTTTCTGAAGTATATGATGTCTGAAACCCAAATGCTTGTCATTATTTGATGAATTAAATCTTCAAAGATTTGCCAGAAAGCCACACATTTTATGAGGAACAGATCAAAAATATGAGACAAAAATCTGAACCTTCTGCATAAATTTGGACAGTTGAGAGCTATGACCTTGTATCAAATACCACTGGTGTTGTGTATGTAAATCCATTCCAGGAGTAAGTTTGTGGTAATTGTCCCAGGCCATTTCCAGAAGAAGGGAGAACTACTGTTGTCTGGGTCAGAAAGGAGTCACCACATGATCTTTGAGGGAGGTCCGTTTCAGTCTTTAAAAGTACCCTTGAAATCAATGCAAAACATGGAAAGGTGAACAGAAACATTCCTGTCCAAGGAAAAGCAAAGGCATCTCTCTTCTATATCTTCTTGCATGGAGTCCTGGAACAGAATTTTGTCAGTTGATTGTTTAGAGACATGGCAAAAAGATCGACTTGAAATGTTCCCTAGAGTTAGAAAAAATCTTGGAAAATCCCTAGATTCAGTTTGCATTCATGAGTGCCAGTGCTGGCTGTACTCAGCTTGTCTGCCACACAATTTTATTTCTGATGCGATAAAAGATGCCTGCATAGTGAGATGGTGCTGTAAAGTTATATCCCATGCTAACATGGTTAGTCTGGACAGGGTTAAGAACTGGGTTCTCCTTGCTTGTTTATGTATGACATCACTGTGGTGTTGTCTGTAGATACTCGGAGGTCCCTCAGATCACAAATTATTCAGAGAGTTAAGAGCAGGTTCTTTCTTAATGATGGGGGTGGTAAGTGTATCTGGCGTGAGTGGTATTGCAATATGCTTTTGGTGTGTGAAGTTCTTCTATATTGGGATTATTGACAAACTCTCCCAAATCAATATTAATCCATATATAGTTCACTGATGCCATTGGACTCCCTTGCCCACTACAAGACACCGACATCTGCAGTAGTAGGAACAGACGTTCCATGTTCAAGTTGGAAATGGTGCATGATCACTGGGGAAGCTTAGAGTGATAGTTGGTAAAGCAATGAAGTAGCAAAAAAGTTACCCTTTTCCCGAATAAAAAACAAACAATTTCTCCAAAGAAAAAGTAGCTTAACAACTTTTAACAACCTTTTATCACAAAAGAAACAAAGTGCACTCCCATTTGAAAGTACATACAAGTGATGAGACAGATGACAAAACAATTTACTTATCTTGAAAGTAATTCATATACAAAAAGCAGTGTTTTCTGTGACAAAAAGTAAAGCGACAGTAATTTTTTCCCTAAAGTAAACTTATCTCTCCAGCAATACAACATCTTTAGCCGACCATTGATACTCGAAAGCTTGCAGAGAAGCCCTCTTCTTTGTGTCAGGAAAGCTCTGAAGGGCTTGGTGCTCAAACCTGTATTTTAGTCAGCTCAGCTTGAGCTGACTAATGCTTTGGGTTGTTGAAGGTGTGCTAAAGCTTTGGAAGCTGTCTGGCTATTATATCTTATGAAAGGGTGTAACCCATATAGCTTATACTACTGCAGCACTGATCATAATGAATATTTCTTGTGACCTTTGGACAATAACAGACATCTGTAGATAGACTTTGCACAACTCATTCTTACTAGATTTCTGTTTACAGCCAAGTCTGCAGAAAAGTCTTTAGCACATGGAAGATGGTATTGCTCTTTACATAATACAAGGTTTATTGTAGCCAAGAATATGCCACAGAGTCTAACACACCATGTTTCATAAGAAATAGAAAGTACAGCTGTGTAAGTTAAACTCACCATAACAGTAGATTTTTGAATGATCACTGATGCAGTAGCCTTAACTACATGGGCTATATCACGCCAAGGATATAACATCTGTCCAGATTCCAAAACTTCAGGACACCTTCCATGCTCCCAAACTGTCAGGAAGCCTGATCTCAGCTGACAAAATAGATAAGTTTGGGTGCAAAGCTCTTCATAGCTTTCCTGCCAGCAGAGAGTGGGAGGGAGGCTGAGCTCTGAAAGGACAATGCTGGAACTACAAAAAAATAAATGTCACACCCTGGCATGAGAAACACACCAAAAATCAAGTGGGGGGGGGGTAGAGGGAGAGAGCAGCCACTGCAGCAGTGAACATTCAAACATCTACTGTTATGGTAAGTTTAACTTACACAACTGTACTATGTTCATCATATTAATCACTGCTGCAGTAGCCTTAGTTGTATGGGTAGACTACCTTAGCTAATTACATTTGGGAGGTGGAAGGAGAAGAGTCCATGAACCCATGCAGAAAGACCCTAGAAAAGCTTGATGTGGACCTAGAGAAGGAATCAAGCTTATAGTGCTTTGTAAAAGTATGTCCAGAGGACCAAGCAGCAGCTTCTAGAATACTTCTAGAATCCAATCCTTTCCAAAAATCCATAGTTGATGTCAAGATCTTGGTAGAGTAGACTTTAACCCTGTCTGGAATAGGTTTTGTTATGATGAGTATAACATAAGGTAATAGCCTTAGACAACCATTTGGAAATAGTCTGTTTTGACAGTTTGTCCTTTATTCTTACCTTCACAAAAAATGAATAATTGATCCAAAGATCTGCAAGATTTAGCAATGTCAAGATAACACCTGAGTTGTCTGTGGACATCCAAGTTATGGAGTATAATTTCTCTCTTATTTTAGGTTTAGGAAAGAAAATGGGGAGATGGATAGTCTGGCTTAAAGTAAACTCAGATACCACTTTAGGCATAAAAGAACGATTAGTTTTCAAAGAGACCCTGTCCCTGTGGAACATGAGATAGGGTTGAGTCACCATAAGAGCTTGCAACTCAGACACCCTTCTTACAGATGGAAGAGCAATCAGAAAAACTGCTTTCCATGTGAAGAATGTCAAGTCAGCCAGATTAGCTGGATCAAATGGAGCGAGCATAGGTCTCAACCTTTTCAGAAGCAAATGTGGAACACAGACCCTAGCAATGTGCGACAAACAGTCAAAATGTGGAACACCCTTTTTTCGCACTACGTGAAAATGCACCATTTCCATGGGGCCTGGTTGAAGTAGGCTTTTTGCCAAAAATATTACGTTAGCAAATACTGTACATTTGTTAAGATTCAATAAGACACACATGTCAATAAATAGTCAGCAGAAACCATTGATAAAATGCAATATACTCAGTAGAAAATAATTACACAACAATATTCAAGGGCTCTTTAGCACCTGCTTTCCAACCCCTTCACATCCTCTCCCAACTAAAAAAGTTAACTCATCCAATAAGAGACATCAGAAATCTTTAAAATACTGCTGCCATTTCAGAATAAGCAAATGTAAATTAATATACACTTTATGAAATAAAAGCAGTCTATAATTATTTAGTAAATGTAATGCACCAACATTTCTCCAAAAGTAACCAGCCCAGCTCTCAAAGAATCAGGGACAAATCCAGAAATAATCAGGGGACACTTAGTATCTTGACACATTGAGAGAATAGAGAACGTAAACAGAGAATTTCTCTTATAAAACTTAGCAAGTTGCTTAAATAACTGAATTCAACATGCATTTTCCTGAATGATATGAAGTCTATGTCATATTTTTAATATTCAGCAATTTGCCAGAAAACCACAAATGTTATGAGTAACAGACCAAAAGGCAAGAATCTGGACATTCTGCAAAAAATCTGTAACTCCAGTCTTGTCTGAAACAAAGTTTAATCAGTCCTGCACTTTGCACATTCAGCCACTTACCTCAGCCCAGTAAGGGAACAAAGCATCTGCAGCTCCAAGTTCAGCAGTCCACATCCTCCAAATGCAATCAGGGATTAAAAAAAATAAATCATCCCAGCGACAGCAGCACCACCACGACCGTCCCAATTCCTGAATCAAGTAAAACGAATTGTAGTCCTTTGCCCTCAGGTTAGTGGCCCGGTGTACAGCCAAAACCGTACCTGATGAAATGCACTTCCACAGCAACTCCCATTTAGCAGGTGCCTCCCTATCCAGTCTCTGTACCCCATCCCTCTTACTCACGATCATAACAAATGAACTGCACGAAGGTTCAAACAGTTCAGTAACAAGAGGATAGCGTGCATTCAGAAAAAAACAGCCGTAACTCTCAATGTGTTCTTTTCTGCACCCTGCAATATCTTTTTTGAATGTATTGCAGCTGCGTGAAAACTAGTAGTGGCACGCGATTGGCCACATTTTGTGCCTCCCTAATGGCTCCCTTTGCAAGAGAACATATGCTTGATTGGCTTGTATGCCACAATGCCGATTGGCTTTAATTGCGGTATACAAGCCAGTCAAAAATTGTAAAGCAGAGTTACCACTATTCAAAGTGGAACTGCGGAACAGTGAGTTAAATCGATACCAAATGCGGAGCATTCCGCACAATCCGGAGCACTTGGCTGCCCAGGGAGTGAGTGTTACCTTCTCTAACACAAAATTAAGATCCCAAGGAGGGGCCAGCGGTTTTCTTGGAGGCATCTTATGTAAATCCCCTTTCAAGGCCATTTTGACATGACACTACATTTAAAGACGAGGATCCATGGGCAGTTATGCTGAAATGGTTGATAAACGAGCCATGATAGAGGATCAAGAAAGGCTATAGGTTAGTAACTCACAAATATTGTAGAACCAGAGAACAACTAGCCCTGAATGGGTGCTAGTTATGTTGTTGGCACCAACTAGAAAACCTTTTCCATTTAATAATATATGATTTTCTAGTAGCAGGCCTTTTTTGCCATCATTAGTACCTGTGATACATCATCAGTAAACAGGTGCCTAAAAGGGATTAATACCCTATCAGCCAGACAGTCAGCTGAAGATGATTGATGTCAGGGTATATCAAATGCCCCTGTTCTTGTGTAAGGAGATCTAGTATGTGAGGAAGCTTGTGGTAATTATCCCTGGCCACTTCCAAAAGAATGGAGAACCAAGATTGCCTGGGCCAGATGGGAGTCACCACAATGATCCTGGGGAATCCCTTCTTAATCTCTTCTTAATCTTCAGAAATACCCTGGGTATTACTGGAAAGAGTGGAAAAGCATACAGGAACATTCCTGTCCAAGAGAAAAAAGAAGCAACGAAACAAAGCGACTTTAAGAAAAAAGGTTTTTCCTTAATATCTTAGTTTGGGGTCCTATAGTTTGAAATAAATAAATATATTAAAAGAAGTTTAATAATATGCATCAAAATTCCACGCATTTTTTAGGAATGTAATTTTTTTAGGGACATTTTTTTAACATGTCTTATTGATATTTGTATGGTCAGTAGACTGGGGTAATTAGTATTCATTGTTAAAGTGTTAATTAATTAAATAGAATGGAGGAGAAGAGTATTTAAGCATTCTGTTGAAGGGGAGTGGTTATCTGATGAAGTCCGATGCAAGGATTAAAACACAGTGATTTTAAGTTAAACCCTTTGTTTTTCTAAGTTTGGAAAAGTTCACACTTTATCTAAGTTTTTTGCTGATCCTGTCGATCCGGTGCCCTATTAGTTTTAAAGTTGTTTGCGGTAATTTCACCTGGCCACTTCCAAAAGAAGGGAGAGCCAAGGTTGCCTGGGCCAGATGGGAGTTACCACAATGATCTTGGGGAATTCTTTCTGAATCTTCAGCAAATACCCTGGGTATTACTGGAAAGGGTGGAAAAGTGCACAGGGACATTCCTGTCCAAGGGAAAAAAAAAGAAGCAAAGAAACAAAGTGACAGGGCAAACGGATGTACACAAAGTCAAGAACTGCACAAAGGTGAAGCAGTGAATAAGGTTAATTCAAAATGATTTAGTGCTTTGGTCATGTTCTATTTAGGATTTCATCAAAATTCATCAGATTTTGATGAAGTCCTAAATGGAACAGGACAAAAACGTTAAATCCACTTGAATAAACTTGATTCACTGCTTGACTTGGTGCAGTTCTTGACTTTGTGTACACCTGTTTGCACGGTCACCTTGGTTCTTTGGTTCTAGTAATTGCTGATGACTTTTGCCTTGTTTTGTGGCTCAAGGAAAAGAAAAAGCATCTGTCTTCCAGGCCTTCTTGCATGGAGTCCTGAAACAAAATCTTGGTAGTTGATTATTCAGACAGGAGGCAAAGAGGTCTACTTGAGGAACTCTTCACAGCTGGATCAAATCTTGGAAGACTCACTGATCTAGTTCCATTTGTAAGGGCCTGTCCTGGTCCTTCTCAGCTTGTTTGCCACACATGTTTGCTCTGATGGAATGTAGGATGCCTCTAGAGTGACATTGAGCTGTGAAGCTATATCCCAAGCTAACATGGCTATTCTGCAAAGGGGCTATGAACTGGTTCTCCCTTGCTTGTTCATGTACACATGACTGTGGTATTGTCTGAAACTACTTGAAGAGGTCCTGGGGACCAAAGATGGTTCATAGAGTTGAGTGCCTTGATCAGGGCAGGCATCTCTTTGATATTTATACACTTGTATCTGTCCTTGGTGTCCCATACCCCCTGCACTTTTATCCCTCCTGAAATTGCTTCCCAAGCAAAGTGTAAAGTATCTGTGGTGACTGACTGCTCTGGAGCAGGAAGAGAGTAAAGGGGGGGGGACCTGGATTTAAGGATATCTGTTGTCTCCACCAAATGATTTCTCCTCTGATAAACATCAGAAATGGGATTTGAAAAGAACAAGGGTGTTAATGCTGAGACCAAATAGATTTCAGATACCACTGTATATTTCTCAAACGGAGTCTTCTCAAGAGTATCATGAGAATCGTAGATGCCATAAGACCCCAAATCCTGAGGTATTCCTTCACGGTGACCAAAGTCTGAGGGGAAAATCTTAGAGATAGATCTAGATAAAGATCTAGTGTCTAGCTAATATCCCAGGAACACAATTCTGTATAAAGGGGTTGCAGGGATCAAGAAAAACTTTTGAATGTTCTCTTGGAATCACAGTTTTTGTAAGAGATCTCTCACCCAAAAGAGAGATCTCTGAAACTTTGAAAAAGACTCTGAAAAGGTAAGAAGTCATCTAAATATGGAAAAATGTAGATACCCTGTAGCTTGCAATGAGCTATAACTGGAGCTAGACACTCCGTGAACATTCTCGGTGCAGTGGAGTCCATAGGGTAATGTACAGAACTAATAATGTGATCCAGACATGCAAAACCTGAAGAAACACCTGAAGTCTGGATAAAGAGGGATATATTGATAAGCATTCCTCTTTATCAATACATTTGTCTTTATCCAGAGGGATGTATTGATAAGCATCTTTTAAGTATAGCGTTGCCAGAAAATTCCAAAGATCAACAGGAGGTAACAGGCTGTGAAGTGACATAATTTTGAATTTGGGCACTATCACAAATAGGTTTAGGAAAGAAAGATCCAGAACTGGTCTCCAAGCATTTTTTTTTCTTTGGTACTAGGAACATACTTGAATAAAAAACATTCCCCACCTGGGAAGGTGTAATTGGTTTGATGACTTCTTGGTAGAGCATGTAATGAAGAACCAGTGAAAACAAAAGAAGGAAAAGAGGCTTTTGTATGCAGCCGTCTGTAACCTTGATGAATGATTTTCAGAAAACAGTTGTGTGAAACAATGCAGTGCCAAAGGGAAAAATGGAGATTCAGACTTTTTTGAGGGGAAAGGGGGACCAGTGTAGGAGGGGGGAACAAGGTCCCCTGAATAGTCATTCAGACTTGTTAGACTGTCCTTGGTTTCGGGAGGTTCAAGACTTCTTTTTGGGACAGCCTTGCCATTTCTTCTTAAAACCGTTTCACCTGATTTGTTGAGACTGTTTATTCTGTTTTTTTGTTTATTTGTTTTCCCAAAAAGTAGATGAGATAGAAAATCATTTGGAAAATTTGAAAAAGGAGGGCTGAAAAATCTTAGAGATTCCCTGGATCATCTTGCCCCTTTCATCATACTTTTTGTCATACCTCTCAACTGTCTAGATTTTTGCCTCATATTTTTGTCCTCTTCCTCATAAAATTTGTGGTTTTCTGGCAAATCAGTGAGGACTGAAGTCAATAAAAAGGACATATATTTGAGTTTCAGACTTCATATCCTTCAGAAAATGCATGTTAAACCAAATCCTGTCATTCTAGCAATTTTCTAAGTTTACAAGAGCAATATTTAAAAAACGTCCCTATTTTGGGCCTTTGTCCCCCATTATTTTAGGATCTGTCCACATTTCTTTTGCTAAAAGGATGAGATGTATGGATCGCATCTTCATCAGATGGGCACTAAATTTCTAAGAAAGAATTTAAAATCTCATTGTTAACATTATCTGGGAAATTTCTGAGACTCCAGACATGCAAACCTATTAAAACAGCTCACTTTTAATTACCTTTTTGATATTACTTTGCCTTTGGATCATTATTTTCTACTGGATATAACTCTACACTGGATTTGTGTTTAAAATTAGGAGACTTTTATTGCCTGCAGTTATAAGTGACATGTTTTTGCTTGCAAGTTTGACTCATATTTTATTTCTCCTGTCACTTTATTTTGGTACTTGGAGTTTATAACTTTTATATAGAGTCATAAATGAACTTTAAATAATGAGTAGTGACCTGTGCTGTATACAAGAAAACTAGGTTATTTAAAGCAGATTTTTTTTCCTCACAAGAAGAAACTGCAGATAAAACATTCCTCATCCTTTAACAATTTCTCAGAAAAACATTAACATATGACCCTGGCAATTCATAATTCTGAAAATCAAAGTTGCAGAAGTATACACTTTTCCCCCCATATATATTACTTTTAGGATTGGAATTAATTGAGTGTTTAGAAGCAGTGGGATCAATTAAAGCTATAGCTACTGGGTCAGGGTTGGGAATAGTGTATACATTTTATAAGCCCAAGGAACTTTATACACCCTGTCTGCCTTTTAGGGGCAGCTGGCTGACTATCAGGAAAATTGCAGGCAGTGACACACATTCTTTAAAGCAGACAGATCTGGAAGAATGGGTGTAGGTTCTGGGAAATCCTTCCATAACAACTTATATTATTTTCTATGGGACTGAGAAACCACAGTGTTCTCCATCTAAAAACACTGGCACATTCCAGCAATAGTTTTAAAGAACCCTCCCCACAGGGAGAATCAGAAACGGAGTTCTACTCTGATTCTGAATCAGATATCTGAGGGGAAAAACTATCTTTCCCTGCATCTTACTATTCAGCTTGAGAATCTTGAACCTCTTCAGGAAAAGGGGATCCCGTTTTCTTTTATCAGAAACTACGTTACAAGAAGTATCAGTCACCTGATTAACCACTGAGACTGACCCAGTTAACTACTGCTAAAAAGAAAATTGAAGAGGACTAGATGCATGCTTTTTTTTCTGCTTCTTTTTGACAGGAAAAATTGGTCCTGCTGTGTTAGTAATGGAAGCAGCATCTTCACCAGGGATGGACACAGCATGCTTACATAACAGGGAAAGCTTCCCATAACTGACAAGAGTGGATTTCCCTTGCCCACTGAGGGAACCCCAACAGCCGCAAAGGTTATGGCTAACCTCCGGTCCATAGTTGTTACACCAGAGGAATCTGGGTAAAAGATGAGTGGTCTGAGGTAGAACAAATGGTCACAGCAGAGTCCCCCACCTGTGGCTGGGCCTGCTGTAGTGGCAAAGACTGTTAGCTTCATTTTTTTCTTTTTTTGTGGCTGGAAGAAGGAATGAACATGGAACTGGTAGTCTGTTCCACGGCCAAGCTGAAAATGCTGCCTCTTTCTCAGGGAAGATAAGCAGCAATTGCCGTTAACCTCTACCAATCCGAAAAAGTTAGATTTTTGACAGAAAAAAACACAGTAAAACAAACTTTAAAACATGATGCCAGCCACAAAAGTACAATCAACACAATTTCTCCACCGGAAAAATAATATTTTCATTTACTTTACACTGCATTTAAATTGAAAGAAAAAACAAGCACTCTGTTTAAAAGTACGTTACAATATTGAGGCAGCCCATAAAACACAGAACTTCCAGCTTCAAACTAAAAAGTAAGAAAATATCAGCAAAATTAAGAAAATGTAAGTTTTTTCCACAAAGGGAACTTATCTGCCCAACAAAGCCAATCGTCAGTCCTGAAAAAGCCTCTCAGGGGCATACTCTTCTGCAGCATAAAGCTCTGAAGGGCTTAGCACCCAAACTTGTCTTTTAGTCAGCTCAGCTCAAGCTGACAATTGGGGTACATGGAAGGTCCCATGAAGTGCTGGAAGCTGGCTGTTATATCCTTGGCAGGATATAACCCATATAGCTAAGGCTACTACAGCAGTGATCAATTTTATGAGCATCAGTGTGGCTGATTTACTTTGACATGTTCCAGAACCACTGCTTTGATCAGATGCTTCAGATCAGATTCCACCTTGGACCTTAAAGCATCTAGCCTTCAGATAGTTTGGTTGACATTTAGGCTTGATATTCTGTTTTACAAAAATGTATTCTATATTATATAAAATGCTTCAGTCTTTCTTTTTTTCATGCAATAGCCACGTTATTCTCTACATTTTCCAAACTAATGAATTTGGTCCAATTTAACTGAATATTCCATAGCCATGGCCACCCAGACGAGTCTGGATAATTGCTTTTCAGGGCATATAAAGTGCTTTCTTCACTTAACTTCACTTTGGCATCTGCAACCCCTCTTCAGTGGAACAGAATTTCCAAAGCATGTTTTAAAATCAACATTACTGGCCCTGAAAGACATATGCTGAAATTGTATTTTATTTATTTATTTTTATTAGTTTTTCATTTTGTTAACTGGGAAAGCTTGAACTATGGATGCAGATACATGAAAACACACAAAGTGAGACAAACAACAAATAACAATTTTTAAGTATAGCAGAGAAGTGATTTAAGAGTATGATTTTTACATGAGATGCATGAAATATAAATAATATACCATTTACAGAGTAATGAGTTCAAGTATAGCTTCCATGTAAAGATAAAAGAATTTTGACGAATGTCAGTGAATTACAGTATCTGAACTGAGTGTAGCACTCAGTAATAGTTTCCAGCCATTATATTTGAAACAAGTGCAGGTTGCTTCCTTTCAAAAATGCTCTTTTAATTTGTCTTAAACAAGTCCAGTTTATTTTGTTTACTTACTTCAGCAGAACGTTGATTCCAAATCACAGGGACAAGCTTTGAAAAATGCCTTTTCCACATGTAGACTCCAACTAGGGTCTGGCCAGGGTTAATGCTTCCCAAAAGCCCTTGTTAAGTGTGTAATTTTATTACTTAAAGAGAAATCTTAGTATAGTTTCAGTTAGAGAAACTGCTGCTCTGTTATCAAGCCCTATTCGCACAGGCTGGCTTTCTGTAAAAGGGGGGTTTCAGTAACAATGTGAGCTGCCAGTTACTTAGATGTGGACTGGCACACCTAACTCTTAAATGCCAATCCTCTTAGACTGCTCCTCTACTTCTGAGCATTACAAATCTGTAGAGTTTAAGAATTACAGCAGAAGATCCTAAGAGCACTTCCTTAGAATGTCTTCATATAATATTATAATATATAATTAATAATAACTATATAATAAAATAATAATAATAATAATAATAATAATAATAATAACAATAACGATAATATAATTTGTATTATTATATTTAATACTAAGAAAACATGGTTTGGCATTAGTTCATTTACCAATGCACTTTGCCTTAAAAAACTTTTTAGAACATCTAACTTTATAAAGGAAATCAATAAATCTAGGAGGACCAAGACAAAAATCTGACATCAAGAATCAAAGTCCCATGCCTAAATCAATGTTTTAGAGGTATGGGTATTTTTATCTTGGTGCTTTGAAGGTTATAAAGTATTCACTTATTATTACAGTTCTTGTATTTTTCATATTATTGTACTCTATTAGGTGTCACCTTAGTGGATCTAAAGACATGCTCAGTGTGCCTTTTCCCACCCTGCCAACACACCTGTTCAGATACATTGTGGCACAGTTTTCTGTAACAGTAACATTCATGATTTCATTTTACTTCAGACTTTTCAGAGGACATTTTATATGTTCCAATTGCTATAAAAGAAAGTGAAGTAAGGTTTGGGTTTTTCAGTGGTGCACCAGTTAATGTTGTTATTTCACAGCAAGAGTTTCTCTGGTTTGATTTTTGGCTGGGGTGCCTTCTGTGTGGAGTCTGCATGTCCTCCCTGCATTCATGTGGGTTTCCTCTGGGTACTCTAGTTTTCTCCCACATTCCAAAGACATGCATCTGGAGCATTTTTCACTGGGCCTCTGCAGAAAATAGGGCCTGCCCCTGTCAGACTTTTCTGGTCAACAAATGTTAAGTAAATAAAGATATGCATCCTTGGCTGCTAAGCCTGTTAATACTGATGCTTCAGTGGCATCATAACAGCTAGGTTTGTTTCAGTCAACAGAGTTTTTTTTTGTTTTCCTACAGAAAGCACAAACTGGTTAGACAAAAAAGAGAGCCATTGAATGCTTCCTCAGCAGAGGTGCCGGAACCTGCAGAAGGCTTGGGGTGGGGGGCATAGGGTCAGAGGCACTTAACAATGTAAACAGACAATCATTTATTTATTTATTTTATTTAATTAGCTATTTAATATCATAACAGAAGTAGAAAACAGAATATGAAATGTGCATATATGTTGAAGCATGCAGACTTATATGTATTTTGTTGTAACATAATAATGACAGAAACATTTTACCTTCCACAGAAAAGAGTATTATTATTGGTTTCTACTTCATAAAAATATGCCAGTGATCTGATTGAGACACATACTGAATTTGTCTGTTTGAAAACATATTGTGATACAAATGGCAAAGCCAAAGTACCCATATATCTCTATAAGACTAGCTGGGGTACACAGCAATAAAGGACCATTTTTCTATAGCCACACAGAATATTACAAAAACTTCTTCAGAATGTCATATCATGTCCTTCATCTATAAAATGCACTTAGTTGATTCCCCTAGTTGTAATTATATGAATATAACTTTATCTTCTTATAATGTAGTTTAATGAACATGAGTCTAAACTTTGGTGGGTACAGGTCCAGTGAAGAAAAAACTTTTTCTATATTTTAACAGAAATAACTAGGATTTTTACTTCTGATGTTTTGGAACTTAGTAAAGAAGCAATTTAGGCTGTTACTGTACTTAATGTATTAGACAAGAAGTACACTTGAACACCCACAATGAAAAGAGAGACTGTACCAGTAAAGGCATATGAACTAAATCTACTGGGACCTTTTTTTTGAAAAGCTATTGTCACCACTTGAGATTTATGGAACTCTCAGGTAACAATAACATTAGGGTGTTCAGCTACAAATCAGTCTGAAGTCTACAGTTCTAACCTTTCAACTTCTAAACACTACACACCACTGCATTTGACACGACATGTTTAGCTGCCTGAAAGCATGGCATTGTAGTCATAACATATTATAACAGATATATATATATATATATATATATATATATATATATATAATTTTCTTGTGAAATATAGAGGCGTTCTACTTCTGAAGCACTGATAACTTGATAACTCAATAAAGAAGTATCTGTGGCCGGAGTGTTAAGCAGACGTTCACATCAAAATCCACAATGAAAACAGAGTAGAATGAAAATTGTCAGATTGGAAGTTAAAGGCCATACCTCCATCTGCCTTTAATATTTCACTAATAAAAACATCAGATAATAACAACAGTGTATTCAGCTACAAGACATGCTTAGAACTACAATTTTAACTGCAAACCTTTTAGCGCAGCATACCTCTGAATTTGACTTTATTAGCTGCCGGAATGCATGACACTGTAGTCTCAGTATGTGATCACTGAAAACAATGGATTTTTTCATAGAAAAATAAGCAATGTTTTCACATCTGTGCAGAGGTCAAAAGCCCACTAAAATGCTGGCTTTACTAAATATATATATAACAGGCCATACACTGAAGATAATTCACAGCAAAGAAAAAAATGATGGGGCTTCTAATAGGTACTTTGGTACAAAACACAGACATACTGCATGAGTGGACTTTGTCCCTCTGAAAGGGTACAGTACCCTTGGTTGTGAAGGAATCACATAAAAATAATGGTCATATAGATATTTTGAAACCTACCCTTCCAGCAAACCATATCAATAATCAGCCAATCAAAAGTGACATTATAGCAGCCATTTGCTTTCATACATCAGCTGCTCCCAGCACTTTTGTCCGGAGGTCAAAAAGCCCTCAAATGAAAAGCAAAATAAATAAAGAAAGAAAGAAATAATATACTGCTGGACTGTGACAGCAACAGTCCATTGAAACACTGTGTAAAGAGTTCACATTAAAAAATTCTACTAAAATATTTTGTACAATGCATACTCTTTTGCAGTGGAATGCTCCCCTTTTCAGATAGTACACTACATTTGACTGTGAAGGAATCATATAAATATAACAGCCATACATTCCGCTTTCACAGATGATTTCCTCCAACAAACAATGCTGATAATCAATCAGAAGTGATTCTGAAACTGCTGTTCACTTTTCTAAATCACCTGCCCTCAGCCTTTTATACAGACATCAAAAAGTACCCAGGACGGAAACAAAGCAAGAGGTCAGACTTATAAGTCCTTTGAATTGTTAAATGTACTAGCTGTCTATAAGGCCATATGTCATTTATCCAAAGGCAGCTCAGAATAAAATGTTCAGGGACTTCTCATATGTTACCTTGGTACAAAACACACATGTTGTCATGGCGGAATGTATCCCTTCTGAGACAGTACCTTACCTTTGACTGTGAAGTAATCACATTAGTATAATAGTCACATATCTCTTTGATAAATATTGTCCCATCCAACAAGCTGCATCAATAATCAGTCAAACATGATCTTACAATAGCCATTTGCTTTCATACGTCACTTCCCCACAGCTCTTTTGTACAGCGATGAAATAGCACCCAGGTATATACCAACCATAGTGCTAGACTGTGACAGGAAAAACCCTATGAAAAGCTAGATTTACCAGCTGTATATAAGAGGCAATATGTCAGCTCTGTGAAGGATAGTTCACAATAAGAAAATCAATGTCTTGTAATGAGGTGCTTTGGTACCCAGGGGAATGTCTAACTTCTGAGTGGGTATACTACCTCTGACTGGGAAAGGATCCCAAAAAATATATTTTATTTGTTTCCACTTTGTCGACCAGGTTAGTCTCATAACACCAATGACTTATTTTCAGGGGACAATGAGAATGTGCCCCCTTCCGAGAGGGTAAAGTATCTTTGTCTGTGACGGAGTCAAAGAAATGTAATAGATGTTGCTTTGACAACAGTCCCCCAAGCAAACAATATCAATAATGAATCAGTAGTAATCCTACAGCTGTCACTTGCTTTCATAAACCACATGCCCTGGAAAATTATATTCACATTCTATATTCTTCTAACGTCTCACTGAGAAGAGAACAAAAAAGCTAAGCAGCCATAGTAATATGTTTAAATTTGCTGCTTTTAGACAATGTATACTGCTCTCCCGCCTCAAACAAGCCATATTTTTATTTGACAGTTTTCAAGATTTCTAGTCACTAACATAGAGGTGATGTATATAGATGAGTTGCAGAAACGTACCACAGAGGGAAAAGCTGTCACTGTATATTTTATACTGCAGAAGTTTTTTGCAAAGAGCGGGCATCACAACTTGTCTGCAGGAACTTACCACTCAATGGTAAAACATACAAATCTGCATTCTGTACTTCTGAATGCTTTCACATCAAAAGAGGTGACATTGAACTTGAAGCCTAAGAATCACCCTTCAAACAAATACCTGTCAGTCTGCATTCTGTATTGCAGAAGAGGTCTGTTCCTCACAAAGAGGTAGCATTGCAGCTGAGCAACAGGAACTTATCTCCCAGAGTAAATATGTCTATTTGTATTTCATACTGTAACAGGCTTCTAGTCTACACAAAGATGTGTTGCCACAGCTGAACTGCTGGAACTTTTCCTCTGTCTGCATTCTCTTTTGCAGAAGCCATCTGGTCCTCACAAAGAGGTGGGACACAGCTGATCCACAGGAATGTACACTCAGGGTAAAAACTAACAGTATGACTTTTGTATTGCAGAAGGGTTCCTGTCCCCACCAAAAGGTGGCACCAGAGCTGAACTGCAGGAACTTGCCATCCTAGAGAAAGCCTGCCACTGAGCATCCATATTGCTGAAAATGAGTGTCCACAGCTGAACTATAGGCACTGGAGAAAACCTGTCATTCTGATGTCTATGTTCCCAAAGGCTTCCAGTCCCAATAAGAAAGTGGTATCAAGTGGTATCATAGTTGAGTAGCAGGAATTTACCCCCACATTGAATTATTCCAGTCTCTGTTCCATAGGGCAGATAACTTCTGGTCCTGATAAAGAGAAGGCACTGCATTTAAATGGCAAAAACTTACCCAGTAGCTTAAAACCTGCCACAGAGTTGGCAGAGCAGCTGATATGCAGGAACTTACACACCAGGGAAAACATGCCACTCTATATTCTGCATTCAGAAGGCTTGTGGTCCTCATTAAAAGGAGGCATAACAGCTGAACTGAGGGAACTTACCCCGGGGTTCTGCATTCTGTACTGTATAAGGCTTCTGGTCCTCACAAAGAGGGACACCAAAGCTGTCCTGCAGAAACTTATTGTCAGTGTGTGGGGGATCTAAAACTCTATATTCAATATTGCAGCAAGCTTCTGGTTCCCACAAAGAAGTGACACTGCAGGTGAACTTCAAGAACTTACCCCAAAGGGGAAATCCTGCCGATCGATATTCAAAACTATAAAATGTTTTCCATCACTGCAAAGTGGTTCTGCAGCTAAACTGCAGGAATTTACCCTCCCATGGGAAAGTTTGTAAGTCTGTGTTCTATACTGGAGAAGGTTTCCATTTCCAGACAAAGAGATGAGACAACAGCTGAACTGAGGAGTCATTCCTAGGAAAAGGTCTTCCAGTTTGCAGTCTGTGTTACAGAAGCCTTCTTGTCACCACAAAGTGGTAACACTTCAGCTGTACTATAGGAAATTACCCCATCATGGAAACCTGATAAGCTTCATTCTGTATTGCAGAAGAATTCCAGTTCCCCCAAAGAGGGAGCACCACAGATGAAGCATGGTTTATTACCTCCAGAGGAAAGTCTGCATGTCTGGATTCCATATTGCAGAAGGCTACCTATACTCACTGATAAGTGGCACTGTAGAAGAACTGTAGGAAAATAACCCACTGGGAAAAATCTATCACTCAGCAACCAGTACTGAATAAGGCTCTCGGTCCCTAGAAAGAGGTGGCATCATAGCTAAAATACAGGAACCCATAACCTTGGGAACACCTGGTAGTCTTTATTTCATATTGCAGATGGTTTCCATTCCTCACAAAGAGGTGGTACCCCAAATGAACTGTAGGAATCTACCCAGTGATATGCCAATCCACCTTCTTTGTGGTAAAAGGGTACTGGTCCACAGAAGGAGTAAGCAATTCAACTGTCCTGCAGTAACCTAACCCTAGGAGAAAGCCTGTCAGCTTGCTTTCCATATTGCAAAAGGCTTCCTGTCCCCACATAGGACTGGCATTTCATGAGAGCTGCAGGTAGTTACCTCCAGTCAAAAACATAACAGTCTGTATTCCATATAGCATAAGGCTTGCAATAAAAAAGAGAGGTGGCACTACGACTGAGCTATAGGACCTTAGCCACTGGGAAAATCCTGCTTGTCTCCACAAGGAGGAGCAGAAAATTACCCTACTTGGGGTAACCTATTAGTCTGCATTATGAATTGTAGAAGGTTTCTGGTGCTAGAAAAGAGATGGCACCACAGATGAACTGGAGGAATGTACTTCCTAGAGGAAAACCTGATAGTCTGCATTCCATATTGCGTAAGGATTCTTTTGCCCTCAGTGAGGTTGCTGCAAAGTTGAACTATATGAGCATAGCCCCTGTGAATGCCTACCTGTCTGTATTCTATATTGCAGATGGCTTCTGGTCTCCACAAGGACATGGCACTACAGCTCAACTGTAAGAATTTATCCCAGGGGAAAATTCTGATCTTTCTCCCTGTGAATTTCTGCACTTTTGTTTGGTTTATTTTAACTTGGTTATTTACTGGACTCTTGGTGATCTCTAGCAATGTTTTTGCATTAAGAAGATTTTGGTCTGCACTCTTGTGGCAGGAGAGATTATCCAGCTCTCTTCTGAGCTGGGAATCACTGTTTGATACCCCAAAGTATGTTTCCGATTGGCCAGAAGGCTAGTTTGTTTTAAACTCTCTGTGCCTCTGTGTTGTATTTGCGTGACTCTACTTATTGTGCAGTAGTGGTTAGCAGTGCCTTGCACAGCTGCAGGCATCTAGAATTGAAAATTTTCAACAAGAAAACTACCCCTGAGATTTCTTTAATACTTAATTGCTTAAACAACAACTAGTTTGCACATTAAGGATCAGCATTCCATGAATTTAATCTGAGACGTGATTATAGTTCATACTCATACAGCAACAAAGCTAGCTAACTGTAAGCCTCTCTTGTACCTTTCTCTTGTAGATCACGAAATAAGCATCTGTAACAATGGACATTCACACTCCTGCTATATCTATAGCATGCTTGGTGGATATGGGACATCCTGATGCAATGTAGCAATTGTCTTATGTTTACTGATGACTACCTAATTCTTAATTAACTAATACTGTATGTGATAGATATGGTTTCATAATGTCACTGGAGGCAAGGCTCTCACATGCAAACACATAATATCAAACAGGTTGTAAGAAACACACATATTACACCCATCACACATACCCCAGGATTCATGAAGCTCAGCGCAAGTACGGCGGTAGGCTTGCGCCGACAGTGCGTCGTGAAGATGGCGCAGTAGCACCAAATGCATATTAATGAAGGCACGCTGCCGCCACAGCCATGTGCACAGGGAAGGAGCGCGAGTCCATAGGGCGTGTCGAAGTGCCGCACGGAGGCGTGGAAATGGCAGCTGCCGACGTGCAACCTAAAATGCTTGCATATAACAAGTTGCAAGGTAGTAATCACATCTGTCAGTGTCCCTGGATACTGAAACGTATGCAAAGCATGCAAGAAAGTTCCTGCGAACACAAAGTGAAGAAGCAAACACAAATGCATGGCAGGGAATAACGGGTCCCTATCCCATGAACAAATGACATGGAAGACCGTGTGGCCGTAGTCCAACACCGTTTAGATAGCTATACCAAGTGGAAGTGAAACGCATCATATGTTAGCAAGCCGCCAGTAGGTACGTCCAGCCCAATGGTGAGGGTCACCAGCTGACCCATAACATGAGGGAGGGTACACAGCTGAGCAGATGTGTCCATAACAAAATACACGATAAATATAGATATCTAGCAACCCTGTGTCCGAATCATATCCCACAAGGCATGTAATAATCACATACAAAAGGTATGTCCATAGTTCACATACCACATGTGATAGGAAATAGAATAAGCATGTAAACGAAACAGAAGAGCATATAAAACGCTACAACAATAAGGAAACATGTAGGCCGAAAAGAACAGTATTATCTATACCGTTGACAATGGGGATGTGTTGTCTAGTACAGTCAGATATGTGTACGGAATATATCCCATCCTGGACATAGGAAAAGGTGGCATCCTACCAATGAGTAGAACAGGCTACCAAAATCTGGAAATCAGAGGTACAAGCCGAACTTGTCAGAATGTGTCACAGTTGAATGGATAGTACCCAGGTATACCAACCATGTAATGAAAGTTAAGTATGGGCATCTACCTATGTGCATTAGGCATAGTATGTGGAAAGCAAACATGGCAGGGTAGTCCACACAACCATAAAGGTACCTGACACATGTAGGGAATTCAATGTGTTACTCTGGCCGTGTCATGGGCCAACAACCAAAGCAGTGATTTATGGGGTGTGAGGAATCTGTGTGTGTGTGTGGGGGGATGGGTAATGGTACAATCCTCCAAGGCGATACTGTGTCGTATGCAGAATAGGTGAACTGGAGGTGTATGAGGGAGTAGCGGGTGAAGCTAAAAGAAACACAAACACATGTATAAACAGCTGCAATACAACCAGACAGGCCATACTGTAGAACACAATCCCAAAAACATATGAATATTGAAATGTGCGATACAAATCGATAGACATGTCACTGGCACATACCCACAGATTGGTCCTGATGGAACTGGCCATAACAAATGCAACACACCTGGATGCATAATGGACTACCCAGCATCCCCTCCACATCACACAACCTGCTCCCATACCTGAACGTCCGCCAAATCCAGCCATACGTGGCCTACTGGTTTGGTGCAGCCACAGCTACACATAGTGACCACTACGCATATGTGGTAGGTAGTGTCACCCTAGGTAGTTGCAGGATTGCACACTATGTATCCCTGGCATGTAAAACCCCCAGCACGTTTTCATATAGCCAAAAAGATGTCCGTTATTTCCTTGTGGATCGGTCCAATTTTTGGATATCCCTCATGGGATATGTAACCTGTGTAAACATTAGAATGAAAGACACGAAGTCCAGTAGATATCTGGACACAAGTTAGAATGTGCATTAGAGGTGCACAACACTGTCCAGCCCTAAGTGGTCATGCATAACCTACCACCCAGGATTAAACACCTGCCCGTGACGCACGTGTCCCGACACGAATAAGCGGGAGAATATATTACACACATTCGCATAGTGGCACATGGTATAAGGGTGATGAAGGCACTGACATAAACAGGATACCCTTGATCCACTTTGTGAGGGACAATTAATGTGTGTGTAGGTGTGACATGACCAACAATGGTACAATGCCAAATGTCTTGTGAGAGTATGGAATAACGATGCACCATACTGCATGTAACAGTTGTCTAAAGCGGTCACGTCAGGATAGAATAAAACGTTAGTCGTACAAGAAACAGGCAAACAACAAAAGTGCCAAAGGTATAAGGCTTACAGCTAGGAAATAAATGACTGTTCTAAACCTGCAGTGACCGTGGCTTTGTGTTGGCCCAAAAAATCTGGTGTCCGCAGTAGGGTTGTCATCTGTCCCGCTTTGCGAGGGATAGTCCATCATTGGACAGTTGTGTCCTGACAAAAGACATATCAAATGGCAAATGTCCTGGGATTGTAGGACATAATTCTGTCCCATATGTGATGTAAAAGTAGCAGAAAATAATTATTGCAGTATCTACAATACCTAAATGTTACAAAAAACAGAATAAGCAAATAAACCGCTACAACAATAGGCTTTTATGTCAGCAAATAAGTAAAGTTCTATCCGTAGTACTGACCAGGGGAATGTGTCAGCATTTAAAACCAGGTGTGTTCTGAAAATGTCCCATCTTGGCCATGTGAAAAGGTGCCAACCGTAGTCACCGGAATACAGCACAACCCGTACATATAACAATGTCAACGATACCAATGGTCAGAGCATTCACACAATAACTGGCCAGACCCTTAAAAACTCACAAAGGCAGTGCCCTTTGGGGGAAAAGTGTTGAATGAGAATGACTGCTCACAACAATGAAGAGTACTAGATGCATTTAACTGCAGACAATTAGTAGTATTATGAATCTGTCAACATGTTCCAAGTTAATAGTACTAATATGGTAGAAGTGTCCGTGATTGTCCCTGAGTTGTCATAGCCTTGTCCCTGTCACTGTTGACACAAGTCCCCGACTATCAGATAGGTCCATACACAGAAGTTCACCAACCAACTGTCCCAGCTGTTGACTAGACTATTGCATACCTGTAGTGATTTCATAACAGATGTCCAGAATAATATTCATTGTATGTATCAATGAATGAAATAGTCAAATGGGAAGGGAACCCCACCCCAACCTGCATTATGTAATGGAACCACTCCCCACTATAAATTATGTAGCGCTGACCCAATAATGTGGTCAGAGGTGCCCAAATAGCTGCGTCTGTAAACACAGGTAGACTGTGAAACTCTGGACTAACTCTGGCCATGTGCTACGTCTGATCTTTGAACAGTGCCAGGGCAGTGCTAGTCACCAGTTGGCCGAGCCTAAACCCGGACCAGCACATGAAAACCCTGACAATCCAACACACATATGTGTGACGACTATAAGCACAGAGGTTATGAATATCCTTGGAGTGAGTAGACTCGCAGTATGGGTCTAGAGCAGTAGGAAGCAGGGAATTTCCAAATTGTAGTACTGCGGTTTTCCCAGCAGGAGAATGGATGCCTGCTGTGTAAGGGAAGCGGTGAGGCGTATGTCAGAGTAGCTATGAACCATGGGTATATATATAAATGAGCCAGAACACCAATAGTGTAGTGGTTACAGCATCCGCCCAATGTAAAGGTATTCCCGGTGCAAGTACAACTATAGCACATATTAATTGTGTAATAAAAGCCTCTGTGCTGTAAAGCCAACAGTTATACATGTAAAGGTGACTGCGTTCGCATGGATACATTAACCGGATTCCATCAAAGTGGTACTGTCATAAGGAATAAGGCACATGTAATCCTAAAGACGTGCCTGTAAACATATTTAACTCAGAATAAGTAGATGCAAGTGGGCCTTCGTGGGTGTACACAGCTATTAGCATAGCAAATGTATGTTGTCTTCTACAGCTGTACCTTTTATATATATATATATATATATATATATATATATATATATATATATATATATATATATATAGTTATATAGATGTGTGTATAGAGAAATATCCACAGACATAACAGAAATATGGAATTATAAAGCTACATATCTATATATATATATATATATATATATATATATATATATATATATGAAAGTCTAACTGTGTCCCTCTTAATCCCTCCTAAATGTAGTGGCTGTTGAAGCAAAGGTGGTGAATTACACTCACTGACTAATGACAATAATTAGGAATTATAAACAACTGTCACGTCACAATATGTGTATTATGTCATATGCTCTGATTCTGTCAATGTGTCAAGTTAATAGCACTACATTTGTAAATGTGTCCCTGCTTTTCATGACCTGTCCCTGAGTCTGCAGAAATGTGTCCCCGATTGGTGGAGAGTTCTGGTATTGTCACATGTGATGTGTGATGAGGGACTGTCCCATGCAAAGTGGGAAAGGTGTCACTCCTACAGTCTCCCGTCGTGCAATCTGAAAGGTGGTCAACATGCAGTTGGTATGCGGTAGCATGGCTGGGCAGACCGCTGTGTTAACAAACCCAAGTCACATATCAGCATTGCAGAGTATTGGTTCCCATGTATCAGGCAGATGGGAGCAGGTCGTATGAGGAACACGCATATAATATGATTACATCACTGGACAGGCCGCCAAGTCCGTACAGTCGAACGGCTGCCGTCGCAAAATGGTTACTTATACCCGATACTGTAGTAATGTAGTCCGATGTAATACACATCACAAGGGATCACACACACCCAGCGTGAGTGACAAATGTAAGCGGACATGTCGGAGAGCGAGCGGCTGTAAGCATGTTTGTCTACCAGTATGCCAGTAGTGCCCTGTCAAAGAAATGTGGAGTGCAAATGTGTATAAGGTGCTGTGACCAGAGGTCAGCAGTGCTTAATACTGTGCAAACCCATGCACAACAGCTCCCACCTGCAGGACTGTGCCTTACCCGGTTTGTATCCAAAGGCGTCGGCATGTCCGCAAACAAAGAACCGCCCTATACACGTGATGGTAGACGTACCCTGCACACATAGCTCATGTGACTGAACAATAGACCAGGGCAGATGTACAGACAATAGACCGCAAACACTATACAGCACAGACATCCAACAGTATAGCAATGTACTGGCAGATATGTCCGGACCACTGGTGTGTGTATGCTTGGCCGTCCTGTGTATCAGTGTGTGAGCATGCCCAGTATGACTGTTGCGCATGTTGTAGACTGACAATACCGTCATGTGTGTGAGCATGCAAAGTATGGTCAACTGTATTGCATGTGTCACATGTCCAGATAGTTAATACTGTGTTGCTGACCCCTCCATTCTACACTGACAGGTGACATGCTGTGTCTGCAGGGTAGCTAATGGTCATGTGGCATTGACAGTTGCTACATGCCTGTTTAGCGTGGGGGGACATGCAACCACAGTCCTACACAGCACCGTGGATGGTGCACATGACTCACATGTGTAGGTGTGACGGTGGGCACAGCCAACAGTTGTACACATCTGCTGCTACTGCACAGGTCTGCCAGGTACTCCATGTCAGTGTGTGGACCTACCTAAATTGCTGGTTGGAGGAATACCAGGGTACATCAGCTCCCAGCATTAATTACCAGCACAGTGGTGTTGGACGTCCTATTACACATCCAACATCAAACAGCCTGGCCTGCTGTCTGTATGTGTCATACAGGGTTGGGGGTCTGTCAGTGGGCATATCCATAGGCCATCGTATCTCATTTGTCTGTATTGGTTCACATCTGTCCAGCTGCATGGGATGTGTGTGGGCTGTACGGACACACATGATGGTCAGCCCATAATCTGCAGTGGGTAGGGCACCCTGTGTACTACAGGCTACCATTGTGAACCCCATATGTGCTACAGAGGTCATGGTGCCACTATGGATGTGTACTGTCTGCTGCCCTAACATTTGGCCACCACAGTCACTTGTATGCTCACCTACATACCAGAGCAATGGGTAAGTACACATTGTAATACAAACGCCACTTGTTATGTCAATAGACATACCCTGGTTGTGTTACGGATGCACAAAGTGCACCTCCCTTACATGGCCGAGCACAGGTACTGTCATGTTTGGCATCCATTGTACTGTGTGCGGGTCAGAGAGGGGAAATCCGTGTGTACCTACTGTGTCAGTGCATATTCCATGTGTTGCATCTTTGCCAAGGGCAGGTCATACTGTGCACGAGCTGTCGCCGACTGTGCCCTACACAGGTAGCTCCTTCACTAAGTCACACTGTGCCTGTACAGGCCTTGGCAGTGGTGTTGGGCTGTGTGGCCCTGCCCCATGCCGTTTGTGCTGCAACTGTTACTGCAGGCTACCATTGTGTAGCATAGCAAATAACATAACAACATGTATGCATGTAACTTGTGAATACTGTAGAGCCCCTACAGATGTGTCTGGATACCAGAACTGTGAACCGAGCATCCCAAACACATGCACATGTATATGTCTTGCCTGTGCATCTGCCTCAGTATGGTGTGTGCATTGCTGAAGGGTGTTATAAGCCACTACACCAGTGTTTACCTAGCATCCACCATTGGGATACTGAAGGGGATGTCCACATAGGCATTGGTGTGCTACCGCTGTGTCAGGCGCCATATATCGGAGACATCACAGCTTCCAGGGCAGACAGCACACACATTCAATGTCATGCCCTTGCCATCGCATAGGGCCTAGCTGTTGGAGGGTATGCCCCTGCACTGACTGTAGGCCCTACCCTGCTCCCCGGGTGGTGCTACATGTGCAGGCTATAGCACCCAGTACCCCAGGGTACTCATCCATGTGGTGGAACAGATTCATATTGCAGGTACACTAATCACGTATGTGGAGGACCTGTATGTGCTCACTAGCATGTGTTGACATGGCATTTGTGAAGTGGTACAATACTCTGGATGCAGATGCCTGTGAGATACCCATGATATCCCCAGTTGTGCTGTGTGAGGTACCTGTGGCTAGTACATCTAGGACAACACATCCCATGGTATCCACTGTGATGCGTTCCCCTCAGCCTGTGTGATGTGTTAGGCACAGATCAACAAGCTGCTGTAGGAGGTATCTGTCCATCCCATAGTGCTCTAACATCCCCAGCCCATGTAGACCCTGGTAAGTCACCCTCGGTCAACAAAGTCGTATGTCACCCCAGTAAGGGTTGTTCGGCAGCATACACATCTGCACTGCCCCAGCCCCCTGCACATGTTGGTGTATGTTGGCTGCTGCAGCCCATGTCTTTTGGTTGGACGGTGTCGTGAAATGTCTCTGCAGGTATACACCGGTGGTGTAGAGTGTGGATGACATATGTATGTATGCTGCTTGCTCGCATTAGTGTACTGTTCATGTGCGGGCTGGCCATGTCATCAGCTGATTGTGCTGATCAACACCTGTGTGTGCAGCCTGGACACCCTGACTGCCCCACCACTGCTGTCATCCCTGCCAATGTCACCAGTCAGGTATAGACACACCCCTAGCTGAGGTTTGCTAGGGCAGGAGCACTCCCGAGGCACAGTACTGCAATGTACGTACAGTATGCCTGACCCCTCTCCCATGCTATCATCTATATGCGAGACCTGCACCTAGCTGACTACACACATACACTCCAGGGACCAGCAGCACCTCCTGGTGATTATAGTCAACCTCATCTGCATAGTATAGTCTTCTAATGAATAGTTACATGACCCATACCGAACCTCCAACATATTAACCACTGCTCAGTGTCGCTCAAATCCACACACAGCTGGTAACAGGTGCTCTACCATCACCATATTCGATGTCCCATGGTCTTCCCAGCAACAAAATTACCAGTGTCTACACGACTACAACCCATGGCCCTGAACACCACAGATGATGTGCATTAACACCACGCCATGGCAGATACACATAGATCCCAGGTTATCATGTACAGATCATCCGGCACAAATAGTCAATAGTGCTGAATTCCCCAGACATATGTTCACATCTATGTCCACCTCTACATCTATTATATATCACATATATTATTTGTAGACATATATACATGGACATATATATATATATATATATATATATGTATATATATATATATATATATATATATATATATATATATATATATACACATACACTCATATACATGTACACATATGTAGATATGGTATTTATGTCACAACAGCGAACCACATGACAGCAATGCATTAGACAGGAATGGAAAGGTAACCACATGTGCCACCTGCATCATGTAGTGTTGTTAATATGAAGGCACATGTGTTATGTTGTGTCACATGGGTCAGACCATAGCAAGCGTAAGAGTAGGGCTGCTGACAGTTACTCACCAGACCTATTGGCGACTGTATGTGTTGACAACCCAGTGTCTTGGCATAATATGCAGGCTGTGGACATTAAATAGGTCAGCAACAAAACAAACTGGACGCATCCTGCAGCTAGCCACCCACAGATACCAACACATACAGTATAACTGCCAAACACACACCTGCCATGCCCTGGAATCGAGAATCTACCTGTCTAGTCTACCACACTACAGCATTATGCAGTAACAGAACATGCTACCAAGTTCAGGCATCACCGCACTCCCACAGGCATACTTCTAGGTGGATGACATCATCCGCAAAGGCAAAGACGCCGATAGGGAATGTATGTGCTGTGAGCCGTCTAAAAGCATTATGCTGTCCCCAGACAGCTGGAAACACACACAGAAGCACACCTTCAGGGCTGGGAGTCGAACACACACCTAACTACCTTATCACACTACAGCAATATGCAGTTACAGAACGCGCTACTGAGATTACTGAACACAGCACTCCCAGAGGCATACTTCTAGGTGGGTGACATCATCCGCAAAGGCAAAGACGCTGATAGAGAATGTATGTGCTGTGAGCCATCTAAAAGCATTACACTGTCCACAGACAGCTGGAAACACACACACAGGGACACACCTGCCAGGTCTGGGAGTCGAACACACACCTAACTACCTTATCACACTACAGCAATATGCAGTTACAGAACGTGCTACCAAAATTACTGAACACAGCACTCCCAGAGGCATACTTCTAGGTGGGTGACATCATCCACAAAGGCAAAGATGCCCATAGGGAATGCATGTGCTGTCAGCCATCTAAAAGCATTACTCTGTCCCCAGGCAGCTGGAAACACACACACAGGCACACACCTGCCAGAGCTGGGAGTCGAACACACACCTAACTACCTTATCACACTACAGCAATACACAGTTACAGAATGCGCTACCGAGAATACTGAACACACCACTCCCAGACGCATACTTCTAGGTGGGTGACATCATCTGCAAAGGCAAAGACACCAATAGGGAATTTATGTGCTGTGAGCCATCTTAAAGCATTACGCTGTCCTCAGATAGCTGGAAACACACGTACACACCTGCCAGGGCTGGGAGGTGAACACACACCTGACTACCTTACCACACTACAGCAATACGCAGTTACAGAACACGCTACCGAGATTACTGAGCATAGCACTCCCAGAGGCATACTTCTAGTTGGGTGACATCATCCGCAAAGGCAAAGACGCCGATAGGGAATGTATGTGCTGTGAGCCATCTAAAAGCATTACTCTGTCCACAGGAAGCTGGAAACACACACATAGGCATACACTTGCCAGGGCTGGGAGTCGAACATACACCTAACTACCTTATCATACTACAGCAATACGCAGTTACAGAACGCACTACCGAGAAAACTGATCACACTACTCCCAGAGGCATACTTCTAGGTGGGTGACATCATCTGCAAAGGCAAAGACGCCGATAGGAAATGTATGTGCTGTGAGCCGTCTAAAAGCATTACGCTGCCACCAGACAGCTGGAAACACACACACACATCTGCCAGGGCTGGGACACACACACACACACCTTATCACACTACAGCAATATGCAAATATGCAGCTGCAGAATGCGATCTACTGAACACAGCACTCCCAGAGGCATACTTCTAGGTGGGTGACATCATCAGCAAAGGCAAAGACGCCGATAGGGAATGTATGTGCTGTGAGCCATCTAAAAGCATTACTCTGTCCCCAGACAGCTGGAAACACACACACACACACACACACACACACATACTTGGCAGGGCTGGGGTGAACAGACACACTACCATCACACACAGCACTACAGCATTACGCGGGTAAGCTACCGAGATTACTAAACACAGCACTCCGAGAGGCATATTTCTAGATGGGTGACATCATCCGCAAAGGCAAAGACGCCGAAAGGGAATGTATGTGCTGTGAGCCATCTAAAAGCATTACTGTGACTCCAGGCAGCTGGAAACATACATACACACACACAGGCATGGCTGGGAGTCAAACATACACCTAACTACCTTATCACACTACAGCATTACGCAGGTACAGAACGCGCTATCGAGATTTCTGAACACAGCACTCCCAGAGGCATACGTCTAGGTAGGTGACATCATCCGCAAAGGCAAGGACGCCGATAAGGAATGTATAGAGAGTGAGCAGTCTGAAAGCATATTACTGTCCCAAGGTAGATGTAGACAAACACATGGCAGTGGTGTGACCGGGGCAACTAAATATCTATGGAGCAATACAACAACACTACATAGATACGTGACGTGCCACAGACAGTACACCCTTCAAGACAGTCAACCAGTGAGTTCAATGTAGGCATCCATCGTGACGTGGACAATGGACATTTGTTGCCTGGGTGACCACCATCGCTATACAGGATGTCAATGGCCATGCCCATATACAGAGGCACATCACTGACACAAGGTGTCACTGGGCATGCCCACATGCTTATTATCACACGTCCGTTTGGAATGTACTGTGTGTCCATCTACACAACGGCGTACTGGGCATGCTCACACACTTAGCGGTTGCAAAGGGCTGTCAGCAGTTGCAAAGGGCCGTCTTGTATGCACACGGATTCTAAACACGGAGGGGCGCAGTTTGTAATGTACTGTGTGTCCATCTACACAACGGCGTACTGGGCATGCTCACACACTTAGCGGTTGCAAAGGGCCATTAGCAGTTGTAAAGGGCCGTCTTGCATGCACAAGGATTCTAAACACGGAAGGGCACAGTATGGTGTTACTGTCCCCACGTACATGAATGCCACTCACATGTACTGACCAGTACACACTCAGGAGCCATCACAGATGTCTCAGGTGAAGATCACAGAGGTACACACCGCATACATTGTAGCCCTCAGACATCACCATGTTGCAGGACCTGCAGTACACTGCCATACATTACCACAACACCGTGTGGCTCATGACCAGTGGACTGTACATAGGTCTACAGCAACTGTGCAGACTACACATGTACCGACAGGGTTACATCATGTGTTATGCATTGCAATGATACCACTGTAATGACCAGGTCGGCTCTACACATAACAGGGGCCCTGGGTCTTACACAGCTGTGACAGATGACTGTCACTGTACACCAAAGATCACACATGTTTGGATATGACATACATGTAATCGCAGTGGATATGTGCATGGACCACACACACAACACATATGTACATAGCATAGCTTTTGCTGTCCTCCATGCAGACAAGTGGCTACAGCAATCACACACATGCAAATGGAAGGTGGGTCCATGGCTGTTGAATGCTAACAGTACATGAGGTAGCAATGTTGACCGAGGACGCATTTCCTCTGTACTAGTTACCCATGACACCTATCATATCTTACAACAGTCCATGTGTTATGCACGTCATCACACATGTCCACCAATTGCATTGCATACAAACATGGCTAAATTACATGCATGTAGGACCAACACACATGTACAATTTGTAGTGTGCATGCAGCTACCATGCATGTGCAGTAGCTGATGTATGTGAACCATCTGTGCCTCACTACAACATGCAGTTGCAATGCAGCCCCATCATTGACACCTGTATATGGTGACATACTGACTGTACGGTAGGATGTACATCAGGTATGGATGGATGTGTGTACATAAAGTGGTGATCAACCTGTGCAGATGGATGTTTGCCAGGGACGGCTCACAGGTATGTCACACGCCATCCTACCATTATATGTGCAAACAGTACGCTATGTTATTGTTACTTGACGGTGAAGACATATAACCTACACAGCGGTCAGGTGTTACCGACTGTATGCCACCTGACAACTGTAACACTTACATCCTCCCATGCGCATATAGCACCACAATTGCTGGACATAGTGTTGGTACACATAATGCAGCCGATACTGCTGCATGTCTGTCAGACTTATCATCATATCGCAGGTGTATCATTCACACTACTGCCATGTGTGTTTGCTTGTGTGACCATATATGCCACATACGGTGGGGATTACATCCCAATTGTTACACACCCCTGTACACTGTTGTAGAGATCTGTACATACTGCAGTGTGGAAAGCATGATGTAGGCAATGGTGGTATGTGTATCACACACATCAGCTATCCGTATGTGTATGACATTTGTGGTCTCCACAGTGTGTATGTATGTATGTATGTATGGCTGTCTAGTGCATGGAGTGAGGGTGTATGCTACCATACAGAACACGCAGGATCCCTAAGTCCTCATGGTGATGCAGTCTACTACCCTGTTGATGCCATAGGTCTCAGCTGTACTGGCTACCTGTACATGTTCTTTCTCTGTGTCACGTTGCGTGGGTGCACAGTACTGTGAGGGTGATGACCACATAGGCAGGGTTCCTCACCTCAACACTATGGGGTGGGCGTTATAGTGTTGCTGACCCCGTGAGTGTGGGTATGTTCCTGTAATGTGACAGGGTATGACTGCTACACAGTGAGACCTCATGCTATCAGGTGGCCTCTAACATTATCATCGGCCGGACCGCTGTGTACAACACCTGCACCATGTCAACATACCTGTGATGTGACCTGGTATGGATGTCACATCTCTAGCCACTGTAGCCTCTTAAACTGCCCACATGCCTCTGGATCAGTATATGTGTGGACATCTGTGGTATGTTAGCCTTTCCAACAGTCAGGCTGAGGCTACGTATAGCATGCTGATATTGCCATATGTGCCTGTGAGTACTCCACAGTTACACATGGGAGACTGCTAGCACTGCTACCTGTAGGCACATGCAAGTAGACCATAAGGAGGGAACCAGGGCATCATTACCAACATGCTGTTACTGTCGTTACCAAGACACATACTGTGAACATATCACAATGCATGCTAAACCTGTACTACATGGTATGTCTGGTGCAAGTTAACAGTACACAACTAATGTAATATACACTTCTCTTACTATTCTTACACAGCTAATGTTATACACACTTCTCTTACTATTCTGTTCACCCTGTGCATCAGACCATGAGCATGTTCCTGCACCGATGGTGTGGATTACAGGGATGCGGCACAGGCTTCATCATATGCACAGGGTAATAATGTTTGCCAGGGGCATAGGCTGCACCAATGGATGACATCATGTGTGTTGGTAAGGGCCGGTGACATGATTGGACATGTGTGTTCAGTATGCATGTGGGTGTTGTGGTGCCCTACAGATGTGTTTGCTGTGCGCGTGTATGTGTGCACACAGTTCTGCCTTTTGTAAGGCCTACACAGGGGTATTATTGACAGCTCCAGATTGTACAGACCAGGTTGTACAGCTCACTGTGTCCGGCCACGACCACGTGACCTGTGCCTGTCAGGGGTTGCACGGGCACTACCAGGTGGAGGTACAGATTGGCTACTGTCCAACGACACATGTCCACTGGAACCATGTCCCCGCTGGGAACGTCCAGGGCCACGTCCACATGGCCTGCTGTGTCCTGGTTTGGACAGCGTAGCACCAGCTGCACTGCTACTGCTACCAGCACTAAGGGAGCGGGCATGTGAGGTGGCACGCTCACGTTGACCTGCACTAGGTGGTGTAGCTGGTCTATGTCCACGTGGCCTATGCCTCACTCCTACCAGATGTTCCAGCACAGACAGTTCACGCTCGAGGATTGCCATGCCACGGTCAAGAAGTCCTACCATGTCACCCAATCACCTGTCCAGAGCATCAGCAATCTGCTGTTGAGCTTTTGCCAGTGCCTGCATGTTGTCATTTAGGGTATGGATAGCAGCCCTCTGCAGCCTCTGTCCTTCCCTGTTCTGCCATTCAGCACGTGCCTGTGCCGCCATTACAGTCTGTAACATGCGTCTGGTGATACCAGCTGCTGCGCTCTGTCCTGCAGGTGCATGTCTGCCAGAGGCCCTCCTACGAGCAGCACCGGCCACATGCCTGTGTGGCACATCTGCTGTCATTACACTGACACCATGGTGTGGAGACACACCTTCTGTAGCCACCACATGTTCCTGTTCCACGCTAACAGACGCTGACTGTCCTTCCTCTATGGCCACTGGTGATGCCGTATGTGCTGGCAGCAGAACTGTGTGTGGGGAAGAGAGGGACATAGCTGGGATGGCAACCACTGGCACAGATTCAGCCCCTGACAACCCTGCCTGTACCTCATGCATATGTTCATCACTGCTAGTATCTGTGGGGACACTAACATCAGATGGACCGCAGGAGGGTAATGCACTTACATCACCTGTGAATGCAAAGAAAGACTAAATTACAATAGACACACACACACACACACACACACACACACACACACACACACACACACACACACACACACACACACAGACACACACACACACACACACACCATGCATGTGAGTAGACAGATGGCATGCAGCATGCCTGTGATACAGCAGACGGCATGCAGCTCAGACATTAATAGTGTTAGTTACCATACCTCCCTGGGGTGCACACTACAGCAAGCAGGTGTCATATCAGTAGCCATGCAGTTCACACAATCATGGTAGTATGCATGCATCCCCGTGATACACCATGTGGACCAGAACAGAATAACAGTACACATGGCTGACGTGACCATGACATGTAATCTGCTGACGTGTGCATTAACATGCATACATGTCTGACACAATGGTGTCCTGACACATGTACAGCATCGTAATGGGCATCACATTGCGGTGTTTTCTGTATGCCCTATAGATAGAATGCATGTTTAGCAAATGTGCATGAGCATGGAAGGGTAGTGTGAGCTGTCAACATTGCTATACAGTGTGAAGTACAGACACTGTGCCATTGCATGGCATCATGAGGTGTCTATATTGCTATACAGTGCATAATATGTACACATTGCATAGCCATAACTGCATGCATACCCATGACATAACTGTGGACTGTGACCCACAATGCTGAGGTGTATACACACCAAACCATGCTGTGTCATGTGACAGGTCACTGGAGGACCTACAGTTAACACCCCTGCTCAACTACTACAGAGGCTTAGCTGCCTGGCAACCACGTCCACAATTAGCAGACTTGTCAATTCACCATGTACCACATGACATTGATGTACCGCACACACAAGGTGCACAGCTAACGGTGATGTCCTACAGCAGCAAGGGAAATGTACAGTATCTGTGGCCTGATGTGGTGTCAATGTCTGTGGAAGCTGTACAGGTGATACTGTCATGCTATGACACAGTCGTGATGTTCAACACATCTTATATGGTAGATGTCGGTGACACCTCCAGTAGCTGTGCACAGGCTTTTAGGATGTCCAGTGTACCACGTCAACTGTATAATTGGTCAACTAAGGCTATTATTGGACCACGTGTGGAAAATGTGAAACAGGGTGTATACACATCACATCTACTGTGTGGCTACGTGTCTCTGGCCATCCCCCATGGCCATGTGTGCACATGTGTTGGCCAAATGTGTGTGATGGCCGGCTATCACATATGTCTGTGTTGTCCCATATGACATACACCCATAGATGTCAGATATGTCACCATCCACAGGGCTATGCAGACAACGGGTTGTATGTTTGGTATGTGGGTTATGGGTTATGGGATAGTGTGACAATATTGCAGCCAAATCACTATGTGTCTCGGACATGTCAGATGGCACATCACAATGTGTGCACCCATTGCAGGGGCATATAACACAATGGTGACTCCTGTGGGCTGCCCACATTACAGCTCACTGTGTTGTACTGTTTGCGTACCACACATATTGTTCCAATGTATAGTACATATGCCTCCATTGTAGAACACCTCCACCATTGTATGCACAGCTGTCCACACATGTATCAATGACAAATACTGTGGTTTCTTGTTGGTGTATCATTTTGTTGGTATATATTGCACATGGGTGGCCTGTGTGAATGATGGGTGATGCAACCTGTATATCGTGACTGGAACGAACATCAAGTGTACAAGTGTTAACTGGCCACATGGTGAATAGATATATGCTTTAACATGCCTGATACTGATGACAGTCTTACCTGCAACGGACTCATGTCTGTGTTGCACGCCAGTGGTACCTGTATAGGGGTGACAGCAGTATGAAGATTATCCATGACTGTATGACAGCCACAGGGTGCACTGTGCATGTTAACACATTTGCCTGTACAATAGCATATAGTATGCATATGTGTGCATACACAGGGTAGCATACTGTAGTATGCAGCATGTGTGTCCACATACCTTGCATATGTTGTTACATTACATAATGTTCAGTGACACATGCAACTAAATGGGATATAATAGCCATATGTGCAGTACTGACTTACCAGGCAACTCCAGGCTCATTGGTTGGGAGACACCCACCTCCACGATGGCAGCTAGTGTTTGTGGATGGTGCTCTGAGGGTGTCCCCAGACTGGCCAGTAGCTCCTCGTTGTGTGTGAGTGGGGGCTGGGTTGGTGGCCCACCACCTGTTCCACTTTGTTCCCTGGCGATTGCAGTGGCACGCTGTTTTGCATGTCGTATCAAGTCTGTGCAGTGTCTGCGCACCTGCTGGTAGGTGCGGTTATGGCCACCCACATTGTTCACCCTCCTGCGAAGTTCCTGCCACAGGTCGTCCCGCTGCTGGGCATGCTGTGGCACATGGGTGAACAACACCTCGTAGTTCTCATGGAGGTACAAGATGAGGACATCATCCTCCTGGTGGCTGTAAGCTGGCAGGCGTGTACGAGGCATTATCTGTAAGACATAATGGTGGTGACAGGTCACAGTTTCAGAGATGTACAGATATATTGCTGCACATACAGTTCTAGTAAATCTAGTACATCTGCACAGTTATCTTTGCAAATCATCATGACACTGACATGACTGACATGTTTGTGTCGCACACATATGTAGCACCCGTTATGCATTGGATATCATCACCATATATGTGTTTCTCCTCATTACATTGTTCATACTCCATGTGAATGCTGTCTTGATATGGGCATGTCTGTTTGCCTGCACTGGTGTTCTTACCTATCAGCACATGCCTGGATGTGTCCACGGTAATGCTGTTGACCTTGATGTTGTGTATATGTCACATATCAACACATATACAGCCTTAATGGACGTGAGCAGTGACAATGCACACATACGCATGGAAACGTTTACATGCATGTGTTTTGCCATGTACATCTACACAGCACTGTACAGTTGTTCAACATCCTGCCACGGAGCGCCTGTGTTGCACATGTGATAGACATGGGACAATGGCTAGTTGGACGTCATTTGCAGGGATGGTTATCAACTATAGCATGTACGGGCAAGGCTTCCTAGCTCTGTCCGACAGCCATTATGCCACCGCGAGGTGCATCAGTGCCACATTACTGATCCAGACAGTTGATACTACATCTACCATGCGGCCATCACACCATGTATGACAGGGATGACATGTGCAGCTTTGATGGACAGGGTTGCATGGTATGGCGGGAGTATGTCACATGTATGGCACAGGGATCTGTCCAGCATGTGGCGATGCTAGTAGTAGGACGGTGACTGCCCATGATGTATGTCATTCAGATCAGGATATGGACATGTAGCATGTCCAACATCATAGTGTAGCAAATGTCTTTATGCAAGGTAGACAGCATGCTGCATAGTGAAGGTGAGGATTGTGAAGGCTGGTATCGACCATCCACGCATGGCCAATACCCCTTAAAGGTGATATGTGATCCAATATTGGTCACCCGAGTGCTGTGTATTCCTGTCCTATGATCTCCGTGCTCATGGATGGCACCCTGTCATGAAATGGGTACCTCATATGACTACCTAAGGGGCCTGGAGATGTTACCAACTCAGGGAGGTGTACTGCACATCACCATCCCTTACACAGTGTCCATAATGTTGACCACAGCCAAGGTGGTAGTTAATGGGTACAGGGATATTCACCTAGTGGTGACAATGCTGATATCATCCATCAGAATGTGCACATATGTCACACACCTTACCCACACAGCCCATTCTGTATGTTGTTCACAACACTGAGACAGCTATTGCTCATAGGTCATGGCCATTCACATCCTTACATACACAGATGCCTGACATTTGTCTGTGTGGTATGTGCTACAATGAGGGTGGAGTACAACACATTAACCCTGTTTTACTGTAGCTGGCACTGGTGTGATATGCACATGTCACTCTGGCACCTTTTGTAGTGTTGATACTGTCAACAGGCCACTGGTAGAACAGTCCTGTGACATACAAACGTATATGTAGTCAAACATCCGTACTGTCATGTACATCTGTACTGCTAACATCTACATTGATAATGGTTCATGGACTTGCAGACCATACTCAGCAGGGTTATAGTGCGGTGCCACCGCTTATGACTGTCGTCACCACTTGTGGGTTGATATTATCCAACACCCTATCTGTATTGTATGTTCATGCTCAACACTTGTTCAGAACTTGTGAGCATGTCATGAGCTACTGATTAATATATCATCCATTCCACACCATTTCTCACAGGTACACTGTCTGTCCTTACATTTCCAGCTTGCATACAGTGCAACAGCTGTTGTACACACGTAACCCACATATCATGTGAGACATGGTTGTATATACAGGCATGTCCAACTGTCACGTACCAGTGCTATTGCCTGTCTATATGCTGAATATGTCCTACATGTGGCAATAGAGCAATTGTTTCATGTACACAATCAATGCTCACCTCCCAACATACGACACTACAGCCTGTGGGGGATGCACATATGCAGCCCTGCTGGGGGTAATGCTGTCACCAACCCTGACTGCACCTGACAGTCATGTGGGGATTTGTAACATTTGCAACACACCCCACTCATCACATAGTCTCACAAGATCTCCATCACAGGCCGCACATACAAGGACAACTTGTGCAGTACCTCTCCATACTCTGTGTAGGCACCAAAGGCAGACCCCATCACCAAACACGACAACAACTTATAGCCCTCAGACTCATGTGTGCACATCACATACAGCCAATAGGGTGTTATAACACACACAACACAAGTGTCATAGACGACTCTGTAGGCGGTCATACTGATGTTCCACTCAGCAGGCTACACAAGGCGATAGACGCTTACATCTTGCTGTCGGGTAACTGGTTCTCCAACATAACCTATGCACCCATGCCACACCTCACCAGGTACAATGTGACTGTCATTCTCCATGTTAGTGTGACTGCCCTGAGATGCAACTTCACAGACTACGTGTGGAAGGACATGCAATAACTCACCAGTGTTGTAGCCCTGCAGGTATGGGGAAAGCCCTGGGGAGCATTCTGCATTCATCCGGACCTGATACCACTGTACAATGACTGACTGTGTCACTTCAACAGTTGCCTATGCTTCTGCTGTCATTCCACAGGCATCTGGTATCTGTCCGCTTAGACTGCCATAGTCAAACAGCACGATGCTTTGGCACTGATGGCCTGCACCTGTCAGCCCTGGGAGTACAGATCACATGTAAGTCTCTTGCTGCTTCTATACTGCCTGTCTTGCACAGTTTCCAATAACATTCACCACCAGAATGGGAACTGGCAAGCAAAACATGGGGTCATATGATGCAATGCTTGACATCTTCATCTCTGACGCACGCAGGCAAGGCACTCCTAATAATGCACCACTTCAATATCTCTGCAGTGACTGGGACCTGCCGCTAGGCTCTGCAGAGCACACCTGCAATGACAGGTTATACACAGACCATACCTTTCGGTCATGTAACCTGGACAGGCACACCCACGGCTGAGGTGTTCCCATATTCCACTATGTTGTAAACACATCCTGGCTAGTTACTTAGCACAATGCATCAGAGGTGCTCCACGTGCAACTGTGTCCAGAACTGCTATACACATTGTAACAAGCTACGGATTCAACAACATACCCCACGGTTACCAGACCTTATTTCTTGGTGTACTGGACAGTAGGGCTCAGACAGGTACTACTGATGTGAGGCTGACACTACCCCACACTTAACTGGGATAGCCACTCATGTACCGACACATTAGGCCAACGCTGTCCGTGATTCATAACCTCCACTCGGCTGGATCAACCCATACACACCACCTCCAAGACCAATAATATCCTTGACATGGACACTACCAACATGTGACTGATGTTCTACACCTGGGGTTATCCCTTCATTGGTGGATTCCGAACATATGCTAATCACCCTTGTTAGCCACATCCCAGCACCACACCCTTCACGGCATACACAGTACATGAGTACTACAACACCTACTACAGATGTCTTATGACAGCGGTAGTTAACGTCATGACACCCGTGCAGATGGACAATGCACATACAAACTCTGAAACATACCCCAGTGCACTTCATTAGCACTTACACGACTGCATGGATCATGCTATTCCACACAGAGCCATGATGGTACCCACCAGATAATGGACGCCACTCTGGGGGTCCAGTTCCATGGGCATAATTTACAACAACAGGTGGAGGCTGTTGCAAAGTGGTGTACAATCCCATGGGTGGGGTAGCTCACTTTGTCAGCCTCAGTAGGGCCACAGGATCCCTCTTCACATACTCCAAAGCTAGCTACGTAAACATTACTGTGACACATTCCAGGGTGTACCACAAGGCATTATGGTGGTATGTCAGTAGTCAATGGCAATACCTACATCTGCTCTCACATACAACAGTTACTCAGGAACATTTCAGAACCAGGTGATGTTGGCAACATGCTGGCAGATGGATTCAATGCTAACATTACACCCTCCCACTCCCTACAGGGCCACAATCCATGCAGGAACATTGCGGTGTCCCTGCGGTCACACCTACACAGTAGTAACCTGCACTCTATATGTCCTGGGACACTGGCCTCATGTGACCATCCAAAATCCCAGGCTGTGATGTCCACAAACCTCTGATCGACATGTCTCCCCACTAGGCCACCATATTCAGTAATAGACTTGTATCAGACATTGTGGCCCCTGAATGGCACACAGCAACAGTTATCATACTCCACACAGGTGGCACCACAATGCACGAGTGGGACTATTGCCCTACACACCTGACTGGACTGTTCTGCAAGGCTATGGGGCACATCATCATGGACGTCATTCACAGAGACATTGTTGGGCTCCAGTCCTTTGATGCCACCCAGGTTGGACTTGTTAGGGCCAGAGCATGGTTCCTACACCTGGTGGACTCCTTCCATACAGTTACCAGGGTAGTTGATGAGGGTACGGGGGTCCACACAGCCTACATTGTCATCTTATTGCCTTTCAGCACCATTCTCCATTCTGATATTGACAACATACACATCCACCTGCACATCGAACCCTATGTCTCAGGAGGTTATGCAAAGTGGCTCATGGACAGGACACACACAATGAGGGTAGCATACCATAGTACCTACTGTGTTTCACTTACACTTGGTATACCACAGTCCTCAGTCATAGAGCCCCTCATGTTCGGTATATGCTTCCCTGAGGTACAGGCTAGCACAGAAGGACTTTCCCCTGCCTAGCTTTACAGACCACTGCATACAAAGCGCCATGATTGATCCACCAGCTGATACTGACTCCATCCATAAGGGTGTCACTGTGACGGATACCTGATATCAATATCATCACCTCAAGCTGCATAACACGAGGTGCATGAACATCCCCTTTGCATTACACCATTCACCCACTGACTATCACATAGGTGGTAGTCCCCTACATACATGTCACATTGTACATGTTCGTAGTACACACGTATGCCGCACCCACTCCTGTGATAACCATATTGCCAATGTGGCGTGGATATCCTTCTACGTGGCCACCCTTATCTGTACTGGGTTTGTAGCTGAAACATAGGCATCCATTGTACCTCTGAACTCCTGACGTATACACACATTCAAGGGTATAACCCTCCATTTAGGGTGTACCTTACAGAACAGCTACGGCTTTACATACCACAACATTAACACACCATGAGGATTATTGAGCTCCGAAGGTTGACGTATGCAGCAGAACTACGGACACCAAGACTGTACACATTTGCATACTGCATACTCATGGGTGACCTCTGCTGAACATACAGGGCCCATGTCCACAACAATATTCATGGATATACTCCACATAAGAGACATAAGCAAAAGCCACTGAGAGTAACATGCTCATGGATATGTGCACACACGCAACGATGAGTGGGATGTGCTTGAGGGTTACATTCCCAAACCAGACACTCACCATGCTTTGGAACATGATTCCTATGCACATCATGCAGGGGCACTCAGTAGCACTGTTCATGTGATACCTCACTTGGTGGATGGGAGACACATGTACGCCAGGGATCACTGCAGTGGCTGTACTGTGCAGAGGTGCAGGTAACACATGGCTCTGCTGTTAACAGGACACTACCCTAGAGAGTTGCCGCTGGTGTGAACACTGTAGTTGTACTTACACATAGACTTGCTAGACTGCATAGTACCCCACTATGAACCTGTGAAGCTATTACATGTCCTTTGTGCATGGTTAATTGAATAGCCCTTCCATTTAGATTAGCTATCATGCTATTACAGTGTCCCATGACTACAAGCCATATATATCCTGTTATTGTACATTGTACATGCCAATAGACGATACCTTTGGTATGCATGATATGCCTGTTATGCTGTGTAGCATATCTGACATATCTACCTACAATACTATACATTACACATATTTTACATAGTATCCCATAATGCAAAGCATACTTGCACAGCAGGACCACCTTAGACATGTCATTGTCGTTATATGCCCATACACATGCCTACTGTGACAGTGTATCAACATATACTATCCCCTGCTATGGCACGTACTTGTTGGACATACCCTACCACTGACGGCGGGTGGTATGGAATTGTTGTGTTTAAAGCCCTCATGTCGCATCCCTTGTGGTGTCTGTGATGTTTACCTTATGGCCCACTGCAGGACGCACAATTTCTACAAGCGTTAGTATGCTCAGCAAGACATCACTACATAAATACCTTTTCCCACTTTATGCATTGCGGACACTTTTAATTATTACAAAACAGGCTATACATACACTAACATAATTAATACAAAACATGCTATACATACACTTACATACCGAGTGTTCTACATACCTTGTTATCGTTCTGGACTTTCGTATCTATCTCTCTTACACTGTTTAAACAGTTCTATGGTATGAGCATACGATTTGAATGTCTGGCAAGTCATCCTTATATATGTCGATACCTGTAACATGTGGTTTCCTGCCGCCAATTGGCATTCCTGAGTGACTTATTACTTGCACATCAGCTGTGCAGCTACTCCATTCACCAATTATGCGGCAACAGTGGGGTATAGTTGAATTCTCCACTTGGGCATTGCCCATTTTCCCTACCTTCGGGGAGACGGCCTGTATTGTGTTTTGTTGTGTGTAATTGCAACTGCTAGGTGTAGAGACATGTATAGTTTGGATTCATGTCCCCCGTGGATTGTGTGTGATGGCTAGAATATGTGGTTGTACATGTGAATGTACCTGTCATCCCAACCATCTGATAAGGGACTATTGCAACCAAAACTTGTAACATCGCCGTTTGTTCCATTATACAACGGCTATGATTTTGCATGGCACCTTTAAATGTGTCTCTCACAAGGTATGTTAATGCTTCTGCAGATGTAATTGACTGACTGGATGTTTGTGCTGTAATTACAGTCTGTATTGCTATAGTTTCTAGTGTGGGGGATGTAGGTGGGTGTACGTAGCATATACAGGTTTGTGGGGCTTGCATTTCTACATATTCCATATATATATGTGTGTGGGCTCCTTCCCTAATTAAAGAGCTATCAGTTAGTAGACTTATGTTACGGGATTATACATTGGGCCATTGTTAATTGGTTTCTATATAGTATGCAGGTGAGGTTGATACTTCCATACCTCCGGAATTACAGCGATATGTAAAGGGATATTTCTAAAGGACAGTTATCCCGTGTATTTCTGTCCCAGATATTTGCAGTCATTGCAGTTGTGTTGGTAACAGAACCTCTTTGGCATGGGTTGCCACCTGTTCAAATGGTCATTGTGGGACACTTGCGGGACACACATCGGTGTTTACAGGGCGACACATACCCACGGTCAGTACACAGGATAGCACATATTTTTATCCTCAATACATACTTATTGTTGTGGGACTTTGGCTACTTATCATATTGCATGTAACATTTACGTATCCTACATACAGGCATAACTATTTAATGCAACAATTACATATTATATGGGACATAATAATGTCCTACAATCTCGGACTGTTGCCCTTTGTAATGTTTTATGTCAGGACACAACTGCCCAGGGAGGGGCTGCCCTCCTAATGTGGGACAGGTGGTAACTGTATGCATACGGCTAGCTATACCCACACCTACCGTAATGATCTACCTCCAAGTTGGCACTAACATACACACGATGCGGACACACACTCACACATTACAGTCACACGGACATGCACACGGCACCCTCCACAAACATACACAGACTACGGCAATCACAAATTCAGTCGAACACAGTACCTACGTGGACCGCAACACTGGCAGCGGTAACTAAATGTCCCTTCATATCGTGATAATATTACTCGCAGTTCTACTGTTCCGGTACTGTGTTCTTTTGGTCTTTCAGCCTCATGGTTACGCATGTCGGTATGTGACACATTCCATAGTTGGTGGTATCCTATTTATTTGTACCTCCAAGGTTTTATGAATGTCGTTGACCTATCTATATATTTGCAGATATCGGTGAATCTGTATATATCAACATATATCTCTCTATCGCCCTTTCTATCTGTATTATATATATGTATATATGTATATATATATATATATATATATATATATATATATATATATATATATATATATATATATATATATATATATATATATATATATATATATATATATATATATATATATACACATATATCTGACAGGGAAAGTGACAGGCAAGCTACACTTTCATTGTGTACTTGTAGGTGTATACTGTTTCCTGGACTCCGCATGTTTGTGTCTGTACCTGTCACATTACACACCTGCCGTAGGTACATCTTGGCTACCATGGTGTTAGGTGATTGTATACATGATTGCGTGTTCTACTCCTGGCAGTGGTCGTTTTACCCTTCAGAGCAGGCGCTATTAGTACAGGGGTGAATAAGGCTGGTTTCACCTGTTCTGGACATCATTGACCGTGATCTGCATGATATTCGGAGAAGCTTAGCCCTGTTTCGCGCATATCCATATAGTCATTTTTAAATGACTCTTACCAGCAGTGGGCAACTCATATTCCCGCTAACGTGTGCTAAACATGATCTGATGACCTGCATCTGACATGCATTATTCATGCCTTCGGGATTACTTTACATCCCTTGCAGGACGTGGGACCGGGAACATGCACGACAGTCACTGCATTTACCACTTGGCCATCTGGGATTTGTACACGTGTTATGGCGTTTTGTATGTGGAGTATACTACGGCTGTTACTCCATACTGCACTCCCATGGGTAACTCAGTTAGTTTACATATGGATGAGTCCAGTTAATGGTATGTCCGTGTGATGTTTACTGTATGTGCTCTGGCATTGCGTATGTATATCACAGTGAGCCACACACGATAATGTGCTACACCTTCAAACGACCGTAGGTGGAGCATGCTGGGGTGATGAATACCTGTCATGGATACACCCCATGCCTTGACACAACATCAATGATTACATTATGCGAAGCCCCTCATTAACGCAGCAGGGAATCCGTGCAGAGTGTGTGCGGAACAGTGCTTACACACATGTGATCCCGCGATTGCCTCTGCTCCACTAAGCGTCAGTTGGTTACTCAATGTTGTGGCGACAGCAGACACTGTTTGCCTCATTTGGTGTTTGGCCTCTGACAATCGGGCGTGTACCTACCGATGTACCTGGGAACCTATACACACAGCACCAACATATGCTGATTAGCACATGTACTGTTCAGGTGTTGACATTCCTTGTTCCAATAGCTGTTGTGTGTACAATGTTTGAGGGCTGCCTATGTAGGATTCACACAGTGGGCCACCTATACATTGCAATTTACAGGTGGTCATGTGTGTGTGCTATCCATTTTACTGTGTGTGCAGGTGGAGAGGTGTGTCAGTCCGTAGGGGCCTACACTGTCAGAGTATGTGCTATACGTTCCCTCTTTGCCAAGGCATAGGCATATTGGGCACGCCTTCTTCTGCCTACTGGGGCTGGCACAGTGTGTTTGTGGTCTGAATCCCTCTGTGCCTGTGATGGCCTTGGCAATTGCGGTGGGCTATGAGGGCCATCACCATTTTGTCCCTGCCGAAGCTGTTTCCGCAGGATCATATTATGTAGCATGGCACATACTATGAAGATGTGGGCACACATGCCTGGAGAGTACTGCAAGGCTCCACCAGATGTGTCCAAGCAATGGAACCGTGATTTCAGCATTCCGAACACATGCTCTATGATGATTCTGGTTTGTGCATGTGCCTCATTATGGCGTTCTTGCATGGGTGTGTGTGCATTTCTGATGGGAGTCATCATCCATGGCTCCAGTGCATAGCCAGCATCCCCCACAAGGTGGCCATGTGGGATGTCCCCCCTGACAAATACCTGATACAGGTGTGAGGCATGCCAGATATGGGAGTCATGGTAGCTACCTGGGCTGCCAGCACATGCATCCATGATAATGCCCTGGGCATTGCACACAACCTGGCAGTTGATGGAGTGGAACACCTTGCGGTTTATGTAGTGCCTACCATGCTCACCGGGTGGTGACTTGATATGTAATGTGCATGCAGTCTATCGCACCCAGTACCTCTGGGTAGTGTGCCACATGGTGGAAGTGACGCATATTGCTGGCCAACCCCTCCTGAGTTCGGGGGAAGTATATATACTCATTGGCATGTGGTAACATGGCATCCAGGAACTGGTGTAGTTCCCTGGATGCTGATGCCTGTGAGATCCCCATTATATCTCCAGTTGGCCTTTGAAAGGTACCTGTGGCTAGTATTCGCAAGCTTACACATACCTTCGTGTCCACTGGGATGGGTTCCCCTCTGTTGTTTCTGGCTCTCAGGCATGGCCGCCACAGCTCAACTATTTGCTGTAAGATGTCCCTGTCCACCCTGTAATGCTCTACTATCTCCAGATCATGTAGCCCCTGGTAGGTTACCCTTTGTCTGAACACATTTCTCCTCCTCCGGGGCCTGCGGTGGTTGTCGGCATCATCCTCCACAACACTGTCAGTCTCTAACACATGGTGATGAATCACAGCTATGGCAGCTCCCAACATGTACATTTTAAAAGTTCCCCATGTGTTTACACCTATGGTGCAGTGTTTTGGAATACACAGGTGTGTGTAGGGTGCTTTCACACTTTATACTATTGTGCTGTGAACACCGATGATGTCATAGGGTGTGTATGTACGATTGTAGCTACATGGTATCTTATGTGTTTTACTACAGGAACTACTATTGTGGTGCCTTTGGTGTTGAATTACATTTGGCTGCCGTGGATTACCTCTTGCCCTTCCCTTTACATTTCTGCATGTTTCACCTACCATTTTCTTGCATACATCCAGCAGCCTGCTTTCATTTGCACTTTCCTAGACCTGGCTTATCTTGCGTAATGTGTTCTATTGCCGGTCTACTGTAGGTTTGCTTTGCTCTGCTATGACAATTCTCCTATCTTTGCAATCCAATGCCTCCCCTCCTTTCTTTGCAATCCAATGCCTCCCCTATCCTGTTTTGCAGGTTTCTGCAAGCAGACTTGTCAGCTGCCGTTGACTGGCCACCGTGAGTTGATAGGTGTTAATTGCTCAGTTGTACTCTAATTACCCTACTGCGGCATTTCCTTCTTTTCTTTCCCTGACCTTCCTGTTTGTGTTATTGTTCGCGGTGTGTGCATCTGCTTACCGGGTTTCGGGCATGTTTTCATCCCCATACACATGCGCTTTCGGGCACCATATGTGCTCTCAGCTAAATGATTCTATACCTACCCCTCCCCCGTCCTGCAGCTTTGCTTAGCAATGGCCAAGCCAGATTTGCATTGCTCCAATGTGCTTACAGCTATGGTGGCTCACCTCTCTGCTGATGTCATGTATCACCTCTGAGCCACTCCTCAGTGTTATACCACTGTGCCGTATGGTACATCCTTCATCCGGCGGGACGTTTGCGATTCAGTATTACCTGCCTCATTTGCATGGCATTGACTACTAATTCATAGTTACTGCGCCGAACACTGTCGCAGACCCTTAGCAACCCTTGCACCTTGGTTGTGGTGTACCATGCATACCATTGTGTATTATGGTGAAATCCTGATTTGTATTACATTGCGATTTTATGACATTTGTATATATTTTCTTTGTGTTCCAGTTTGCGCAGACATACCCTGCTATTGTACTGTGCTTTACTGTGGACATGACATTAAATGTTGTTTTTTAGGTGTTGTGCATCTTTTCTGATGCCATTGGCTGTGTATTTAGCCATTGGCATATGTTAACTTTGTAATACATGAGTCTGGTCCACTTCCATAGCTCTGATGTTCTGTTTGGGAAAATGTAAACCATGTTTTTGGTTTACATTTCCGTGGGCTTACACTACGCCTGCACCACTTCATGAATCGCTATATGCCTTCATTTGCATGGTGTGACACTGCACATGGGGTGATTAGCATACCTAAGCCAAGGGCTGCGCAGTTCTGGCATACGCTGGTAGTGCACGTTGAATTGGATTGTACCTGAATCGCTTGGCGGCCATATTTGGCATTATATTGCCTACGCTATGCCTGCGCCTGGCGCAAGCTTCATGAATCCCGGGGATAGTACAGACCAGACATATAGAACTGCACATGCTGAGGCTCTTAAATATAATCTTCCTTAACCACAAAGACCTCCCAGGCATTGCATTCACAACAAGTACCCTCAGCATCTGCAAAAGCACTTTACCAAAACAACATCCATAATGACATAGAGCTTCTAAGCCCATAAGGCACACCACCACACAAACAAATATTTTGGTGATAGGAGACTCCATTGCGAGACACACAGATGTTCCACTCACCAGGCTAAGGAAGGACAGAGTCACGGTCATTTGTCTATCAGGAGCCAAGATCTATCAGATCACACATGCACTCAGGTCATTGAACCACAAGTACCAGTATGACTAAGTCATAGTCCAGGTGAGCGCAAATGACCTGAGATATACCTCCCTAGACTATATGAAGAGAGACACGATGGATCTGGTGCACTATGTGTCATAGGCCAATATGAGACTAGCAGTGGGCAGTATTCTACCTTCTCCAGGGGTGATGCCACAATATGAACAGAAAATAATTGATTTTAAAAATTGGATTACATTTTGTTGTCACTCAAAGGTGGCACATTATCTGTCAGCCTGGGAGGATATGGTTGGTAGACCATGCTGCTTTTCTATGCATGGTCTGCACCTTTCCTCTATGGACTTTTGAATACTGGCTAAACCTTGTCTACCCTCATAGTGCATTTTTTAGACATTGCCAACCTGTTAAACCTTCTAACATAGCAAAACTAACTAAATATATCTGAAGCTTCATTCCCTGCAAGCTCCCCTTATCCTGGAGAATGCAGACATCTTTCTCAGACATGGCTTAGAGCCATGGAGTGCACACCAGCAATGTGGGGCTATGATACCTTCCCACAAAGGATCCACACAAGTATGGCAAAATGCATGGCCCAAAACTCCAATTGAAGCAAACCAAAAATGGCCAGCATACAATAATCAATGTACCTTTCTTAAATTCTTTATTTTTCTGTTGGTGGTTTATTTTCTCCAGGGCTTAATGATCATTTGTAAACAATCAACCAACATGTTGAGATAAGTATTTAAATTTGTTGTGTTTGGTGTGTTAGTTTGCAATGATGAAGACAAAAATGCTGATATGCTTTTTTCATTTCTGAATTGTTGTGAATTTACATAAATTCAGTATATGGAGTAACAGCAGTTATTTTAAGTAACAGAAGCAACAGAAAAATAAAGAATTTAAGAATGTTACACTAATTGTATGCTGACCATTTTTGGTTTGCAATAATACCTTCCATACATTAAGACCAGTTACTACATAGGATGTCTTAATTTTCATCAAAAACAACTCATTTCAAGACTCATCAAACACTATAATGTGCTTGAACTCTTCTATGTCCAAATTACCATAGACAGAGTCATCATCATTCTCTTTCGGCTTTTCCTGTTAGGGGTCGCCACAGCGCATCATCTCTTTCCATTTCTTCCTATCCTCTGCATCTTGCTCTGTCACACCAACCGCCTGCATGTTCTCTCTCACCACATCCATAAACCTTATCTTAGGCCTTCCTCTATTCCTCTTACCTGGCAGCTCCATCCTTAGCATCTTTTTCCCAATATACCCATCATCCCTCCTCAGCACATGTCCAAACCAATGCAATCTCGTCTCTCTTGCTTTGTCTCCAAACTGTTCAACATGAGCTGACCCTCTAATATACTGATTCCTAATCCTATCCATCCTAGTCACACCGAGTGCAAATCTTAACATCTTTAACTCTGCCACATCCAGCTCTGACTCCTGCCTTTTTGTCAATGCCACTGTCTCCAACCCATATAACATAGCTGGTCTCACTACCCTCTTGTAGACCTTCCCTTTCACTCTTACTGGTACCCGTCTGTCACAAATTACCATAGACAGAGTCCCATACCATATTCTTGCAAGCTATAGGTCCCCTGCTATATGTTTAGGGAAACCCATAGCTCTTACATAAATGTATTGAAGACACTCTTCATTCAACCTGACACTCTATTCACTGGTGCCTTTAACTACCTCATAATAAACTGGGAATTTTATACAACCACAACATGCAGATCCAGAAATTCTTGGATTTTGTTAAACAGTCTGGACCAGATAGCCTGTGTGCCCACTGCAGGTACAAACATCCTTGTCCTGGTCCCTCACAAACATGGGAGAACACTACACCCAATCTAGTATGATATCTTTACTGGTCAGGTCAGACCATAAAGCTGTCTTCATTGAAATAAAAATAAAATCTGAGACCCCAGCAAATGTGGTACTTTTAGGAATTTTTCTATGGCACACTACCTATAATTAAGTGGCATCTTGCCGAAATTCCTAAGCTCCCAAACACCAAGAACACTTCTTCCTGTGTGGAATTTTTCATGGAAACCCTATGCAATCATGTTAATAGCTATTTTGAAACAGCTGCACATATCTGGAAAAAGCACATAACAAACCTAAAAAAAAAAAAAACACCCAAGTGGAATTCCTGCATCAATCGGCTGTAAAACAAAGGAAAGAAAATTGTGGCAAAAATTAGAAAGTATAATGCCCAGCAAGAAAAAAAAATACTCCATCATCAGTCTAAACAAGGAACTTAGGGGGTTAACCAAAATTACTAAAGCAAAGTTTGAGGTAAAATAGCATCCCAGGCATGGACAATCGGAAGTTTTTTTTCAGCCATGTCAGTCCACAACATCATAGGCAATGCACAGCAATGTGCCAAACTAATTGTAAATGGAGCAACCTATACTGAGCTGTTAGAAGTGGTAAATCTAGTAGCAACACATTTATCTGCAATTTTACTCCTGCCTAGTCCCACATATACCCCTCAGGAAATACTCCCCCAGCTATCACTAGGGAACAGGTCCTCAATGCACTCTTCAAGGCCAACAGCACTGCATCAATCAGCCCTGATAATATTCCAGGATGCCTCCTTAATAATAGCATGAAACATGACCTGTCAAGACCATTAGAATCATTACTTAACCATAGCCTCCAGTCAGGCTTTATACCAAGTGAATGGAGGACAGTGACTGCTATCCCTCTGCACAAGGGCAAGCCATCTACAGACCATACTAACAACAGACTCATAAGTCTGACTAGTCTCATATGCAAGGCCATAGAAAGAGTTATCATGGACATGATAAACAATGTCATAGACAACCTTCAGTCACTGGATACAGTCTAGTTTGGTTTTGGTAAAGGCAGGTCATGCCTACTCAGTCTGGTAGACGTTTTTGAGACTGTCACCAAAGCAAAGGATGAGAAAAAAACAGTGCATACTGCTTACCTTGACCTGGCCAAAGCTTTTAACACAATATGCTGCCTGGGTATTGTTGATGAAATTAGGTATAAACCCTTATGTTATCCACTGGATAACCAGATGGTTCACAGGTAGGACCCAAGAAGTTAGGATAGGGGAGTTTACCTCCACAAAGAGGACAGTCACTAGTGGAGTCCCTCAGTGCTTGGTGCTGGGGCCATTATTTTTTGTAATCTATTCCTCTAATGTCAAGGCCATCATCAAGGGTCTCTGGCTGACTAAGACTGCACATGATTGCAAAGTGGGTGCTCTCATAAAATCTTCCAGTAGCACAAATACCCTCCTAGAAGGCCTGAGGCAGACAAATAAATGGTGTCAGAGACACAGTCTACAACCCAACACCAATAAATACTGTACATATGGAACCCTTTGTGAAGATGGCTACTCATGGAACTGCAAATTTGACACTAGACCACAAAGAGGAGACCCAGTGTTCAGGGGTCTGGGAACATATGTAGACAGCAACCTGGCCTTTGACCATCATGTGTCTATCATGGTAAGGAAATCATTCTATGTTGTGCAACTCATAGCAAAGGGAATGGTATCTATGTCCAATGATGTCACTGTACTCGGCCCTCATGAGACTGATCATTGAGTATACAACTCTTCTTATGTACCTGACCTGGCATGTGCAACAAATGGAGCATCCATTGAGGTTCCTTACAAAAAGAATATAGAGCATAAGCAACACATGCTAAATGGACCACATCAAAGCCCTGCCTCTGTACTCAGTATTCTACAAGCTGCTGAAAGGTGATGTATGCCTAGTCTACAAAGCATCCTCTTATCCCATTCTTATGGACCAGCTGCACATATACAAAATAAATAGCATCAGAATTACCCAATATAGGGACCTAACCTTCTAGTGCAACATAAATAGGACATGTTGGAGGGTCTCAGAGACTACCCCTTCTTTGGAACAGGCTTCCCATCCATGTGAAGCTTAACTCTGTCCTGACCCAATTCAAGTGTAACTTGGACCAGTGGATGGAAAATAAGAAAATTGCTCCTGATTTGGCATGTATGTCTTTATATAGATGCAGCCCGTAAATGCTTCACCACCCATGCCTATGTCTACATATAGCCCATAAATCAGTCCTAGAGTATCAACCTGCCAGATACACTTGGGAAGCAAAGATAGGCTTAAAAAGGCCTCCAAGGGTCATTAGCCTAGTAATCACCCATGAACATGTATTAGAAGGCATCCAATCCCCACAAAGAGGTGGCATTGTTGAAGGTCTGTAGGAACTTTTCACCCACAGAAATGCCTGACAGTCTAGGTATTATATTGCATTGCACAAGTCATTAGGTCCTCACCAAGTGGTACTTCCTTGAGGAAAACCTGCCTGCCTTCATTTTGTATAGCATAATGCCTCTGTTCCCCACAAAGAGATGTCAACAGAGTGGAACTGCAGGATCTCAGCCCTGGGGAAAACTTATCTGTTGAATTATATATTGTGAAAGACATCCAGTCTCCACAAACAGCTGTCATTGCAGCTCAACTGCAGGAACTTACCACCAGGGAAAAACCCTGAGTGTGTGTATTTAATATTATGGAAGGCTTCCTCTCCCCACAAAAAAGTGACACCACTGCTAAACCGCATTGACTTATCTTCCAGGAGAAAACATGCCAGCCTGCATTCCATATTGCAGAAGGTTTCTGGTCACCTCAAAGAAGTAGTGTCATAGGTGAACTACAGGGACTTACCCTTCCAAAATGAAATGCAGCAGAATCACAGGCCACACAACCCAAATCTCAAGAAACTCCTTTGTGTTTCTGTTTACTTACCCCCCCAAAGGAAACATGACAGCCTGCATTCCATATTGCAGAATGTTTCTAGTCATCTCAAAGACTGGTGTCACATGTAAACTGCAGGGCCTTAACCCTCTCAAAGGAAACCTGCCAGTCTGGACTCCTTATTGCACAAGACATCCAGTCCTCACAAAGAGGTGTCATCGCAAGTGAACTGAAAGAATGTATCCCCAGAGGAAAACCTGCCTCTCTTCATTTCTTATTATAGAAGGCTTCTGATCCCCACAAATAAGTGCACCACAGCACAACCGCAAGAACTTATACCACAAGTTGAAAGCCTGCTGGTTAGACTTCCATATTGCAGAGGGCTTCCATGTCCAACAAAGAGGTGGCAATGCAGTTGAAATGCAGTAACTTCCCGCAAGGGGAAATCTTTCCAGTTTGCATCTTATACATATTGCAATCAATTCTAGTCCCTCTGAAGTCATGGCACTGTAACTCCACTGCAGAAACCTAATCCCCAGTGGAAAACTACCAGCCTGCATTCCATTTCACAAAAGGATTTTCAGAAGAAATTCAGAGATGTAGCCCTAGTTGAACACCTGTCAGTCTACATTCCATATTGCAGAAGGCCTTTGGTCCTGATGAAGTGGCACCACAGCTGACCTTCTGCAACATATTACCCCCAGTGGAAAACATGCCAGTCAACATTCCATATAGCACAAGGCTTCCATTCAAATAAAGACGTACCACCATATCTAAACAGTCTGAACCTACTCCCAGGGGAAAATCTGCTATTCTGCATTTTGTATTGCAGAAGGCTTCTGGCAACCACAAGTAGGTGACATCACAGTTGAACTCCAAGAGATTACCCCTACCAGTGTGGATACTGTGTTGTGTAAGGCTTTTAGACTTGACAAAGAAGGAGCACCACAGCTGAACTGCAGGAAGTTGCCCTCCTGGATAAACCTGTCAGTCTGCATGAATTGCAGAAGGCTTCTTGTCCTGGTACCACAGCTAAACTACAAGAACATAAGCCTAGGGAAAATGTGCCAATCTGCATTACATATTGCAGAAGGCTGGTGGTCATAACAAAGACATGGCATGAGAACTAGAGGAATGTCTACAAGAAGAAGCCTGTCAGCTTGTCTTCCATATTGCAGAAGGCTTTTGGTCCCCACAGAGGAGTGGCACACATGCAGCAGCTCATTAACTCCTGTGAAAAGCCTGCCTGTCATTTTCCATATTGCAGCAGGTTTCAGGTCTGCAGTAACAAGTGGCACCCTGTCTGAATTTCAGGGGCATTCTGACAGGGGGAAAGCTGCCTATCTACACTCCGTATTTACAGAAGACATCCAACCACCACAGAAAGCTGGCAACACAGCTGGATAACAGCAACTTACCACACTGGAAAACCAAGGCTGTATTCAGCATTGGGGAAGGCTTTTGGTCTCCAAAAAGGGGAGGCATCACAGCCAAGCTGCAGGAACGTATCCCATGGAAAAAATAAACCAGTCTGTGTTCCATATTATAGGAGGTTTCTACAAGAAGGTGTCACAACAGTATAATGACAGGTTTCTCTCTTGGAGAATTCCTGCCATTCTGCATTTCCTATTGCAGAAGGCTTCTGTCCACACTAAATATGGGTATGCAGCTAATCAGGAGGTATGTACCCCCCCCCCCTCAGGAAAAAACATCCAGTCAACATTATGTATTCCAGAAGGCTTCTGGTCCTCAAAAAAGAGGTTCAACATAGCTGAAATACAGGAACTTCACCCTGGGTAAAATATGCCAGTCTAATTCTATACTCTGTCTTATGTTCCCTACAGAGAGGCATCCTTGCTGCAGGAACTTACCCCCAGGGCATGCCAGATAGTCTTTTTTGCATTCCACATTGCACAAGGGTTCCTCTCCCCACAGAGTGGTGTCACCACAGCTGAACAGCAGGAAATTACCTCCACGGGAAGCCTGTCAGTTTGCATCCCATATTGCAGAAGACATCTGGTCTCCACAAGGAGATGTCGCTACAGCTGAAGTACAGGATCTTATCTCCTAGGGGATCCTGCCAGTTTGGTTTCTATAGTGTGGGATACTTCTAGTTCCCATAAACAGTGTCACTGCAGCCCAAGTGCAGGATCTTACCCCCGGGAAAACCATGCCAGTCTGCATTCCATATTGCAGAAGGTTTCCTCTTCCCTTGCAAAAAAGAGAGCTGCGGCTTAACTGCAGGGACTTGTCCAGCAGGAGAAAGCATGCCACCCTGTATTCCATATTATGGAGGGCTTCTGGCCACCAGAAAGAGGAGGTGCCACAGCTGAACTGCAGGAGCTTACATGCCTCCCTGTAAAAACTTGCCAGTCTGCACTCTGAATTTTAGAAAACATCTGGTCCCCACAAAGTGATGGCACCACAGCTGAAATGTATGGACTTACACCCAGAGGAAAACCTGACAATATGCATTCATTAATACAGAATACATCTGGTCTCCCCACATGAAGTTGGACCATATCAGAGCTGCAGGAACTTAACCCCAGAGAGAAAGCCTGTCTGCCTTCTATTAGAGTGGTCTTCCAGATTCCACAAACTGGTGACAGGGCAGTTGAAATGAAAGATATTACTCCAAGTGGAAACCTTTACAGTCTGCATGCCATATATATTGCAGATGCTTGAGAACCCTCCAGGAGGAGGCACTAGAGTTTAACTACAGGGATCTAACCCCTAGTGGAAGACAACCAGTCTTTATACTATATTGCAAAAGGCTTCCAGTTCTGGAAAAGAGGTGGCATCAGAGCTGAACAGACTGAACCTTTTTCTCCCATAGAAAACATGTCCATTTGCATTCCATATTGCACACAGCTTCTAGTCTACACATGCCGGTGACACTGCAGCAACACTATAGGAGCAAACCCTTCACATGAAAATGTTAAACTCTCCATTCCATGTTGCAGAAGGCTTCTGGTCTCCACAAAGAGGTAACATCACAGATCAACTGTTGGAACTTAACTCTTCTTGGGGAAACTTACCAGTCTACATTATGACTGCAGAATACTTCTGGTCCTGCCAGAGAGGTAACAACACAGATGAACTACAGAAATGCACCCCTAGGGGGAAAATCTGCTAATCTGCATTTTATATAGCATAAGGTTTCTATTCTCCACAATGAGTTAACACCTCAGTTGAACTATAAGAACTTGACCCTGGGAAAATACTTCCTGTCTGGATTCTATACTGCAGAAGGCTTCCAGTCCACCAAAGAGATGGCTCAGCACCTCAGCTGCAAGAAGTTACCCTAGGGGAAAACTAGAAAGACATAGCACTGCGGGTGAACTGCAGAGACTAATCCCCTGTGGAAACCTGCTTATTCTCCATTCCATTTAGCAGACAGTCTGGACAAAGAAAGACCACTGCAGAACTGCAGGAACATATCGTCTCAGAAAAAAACTGCCAGCCTACATTCCATTTCACAAAAGGCTTTTGGGCCCAACATAGAGTTAAGACTGGAAATCAACAGCAAGAACCTGTCTCTAAGGGAATTCTGCCAGTCTGTACTCCATATTGTTGAAGGCTTCTGGTTCCCTGAAAGAGCCGTAAGAGCAGTTGAACTACAGGAATATACTGCCCAGGGAGAAAGCCTGTGAGTCTATATTACATAGGATCATAGGATCTTAGGAAGTTACTAGGCTATCAACCTGTAGGTCATTTCAAGCTTAGCCGTTTCATTCCAATGTAATACCATAGATACTCTAGTCAATACCCAGGATTAGATTTATTAATGACTCCCCATGTCCTGGAGGGTTGTGAGTGCTATCCCCAGTAAGAATTTACAGTGCCCTATCCACTCGTCCAGGTTTCTTATGAACAGTGTCATAGAAGTGCTCTGCTTCACATGAATTGGCAGCCTATTCCAAAGATGCAACAGTCACTGGGAGACAAATCTCTCCCTCCAGCACATCCTATTCAAGTTGCAGGCCATATTTAGGTCCCTGGAATGGGTAGCTATAGTCTCATTTGATTTACGGATGTGCATTAAATTCATTAGGTTTGGGTAGGAGATTGCCAGGCATAAGTGTCCCCTAAGAAGTCTATATGATACTGTAAATATTGCAGAAGGCTTCCTTTCTCCACAAACAGGTGTCTTGACAGCCAAACTGCTGGAATGTATCCCTCGGAAGAAAACTTGCCACTCTGACTTCTATACTGCTAAAAGCTTCATTTCTGCACAAAGAGGTGGCAGTGCAACTGAACTGTATTCCATATCACAGAAGACTTCTGGTTCTGGCAAGGAGCTGGTACCACAGCTGAACTGCAAGAATATACCCTAGAGAAAAAATTGCCAGTCTGCATTTACAATTGTTGAAAGTTTCCAGTAATCATAAAAAGCTGACACTGCAGATGAAGAGTAATAACTAACCCTGGGGAAAACCTGCTCATCTGCAATCTCTGTCAGAACTGCAGAAATGCACCAAAAGGGAAAAACTTGTCAGACTATATTTAGTAGTGCATAAGACTTTTTACCCCACAATAAGATGGCAGCACAGCTGAACTGCAGTGACATTCCCCAGAGGAAAAACAGTCAGTTTGCATTCAACAAGGCTTCTCTTCCTCACAAGTTATACCAAACAGAACTGCAGGACATTTTCATCCAAGGGAAAACCTGGCAGTCTGAGTTTCATAGTACAGAAGGTTTCTGGTCACCACAAAGAAATAGTATCAAAGCTTAACTGTATGATCTAACTCTTAAGGAAAAAAAACTGACAGTCTGCATTCTGTATTATGGAAGGCTTAAAGTCTCCACAAAGAAGGATTTTCTCAGTTGATATGCATAAATTTACCAAAAGGAAAATTTGCTAATCAGCATACCAGTCTGCATTTTGTGTTGGAGAAGGCTTTGGATCTCCACAAAGAGGTGGTGCCATAACTGAACTGGAGGTATTTACTCTCTAGGGAAAGCTGTGAGTCTGCATTCCATATTGCAGAAAGCTTCTGGCCTCCACAAAAAGGTGACAATGTATCACACTTCCACAGTTCCCCAGGGGAAAGCCTTCCACTTCAACTTCCATATTGCTGAACTGAGAACAGCACTAGGGAAGATGAAGTCATGGGGGGGGGGGGTGCAGCTTTCTCCTATACCTGTCAGCATAACGTCCAGTATGTTGGAGCTTCTAGTGGACATATCCACTATTTGATCAAGGGCATTTGTATTTACGAAGTCCAGGAACCTCTGCGCCTGTAGACTTGAGGCTGTGTAAAATTCCCAATGTATAGAGTGGTAGTTAAATTCTCCCATGAGTAGGATGTTAGGCTGGATGGTAAGTGCATCCAGTAGGTACAAGTATGAATTATGGGGTCTATATTAGTTGATCGAATGTTTAGTTAATTGGATAACTAAACGCAGATCACTAATAATCGAACACACAAAACCCCGAATGGCAGTTTCCACTCAGGGAAAAGTCGTTTGGCCATTGCACGGAGTTTGCCCTTTCTTCGATGTGGAGTGATCTAGGATTTGATCTATTTAGTTAGGGGTGTGTGGGGGCACAGCCCCCACATTGGGGTGTGTGGTGGGCAAAGCCCCCCAAT